>NC_079326.1:2457500-2475000 GCF_029931775.1 Euleptes europaea
ACCCTAACCCTAACCTTAACCCTAACCCTAACCCTAACCCTGACACCAGACCCTGTCTCTGAGCCTAACCCTAACCCTAACCCTAACTCTAACTCTAGCCCTAGCCCTAGCCCTAGCCCTAGCCCTAACCCAACCCTAACCCTAACCCTAACCCTAACCCTAACCCCTAACCCCAGACCCTGTCTCTGACCCTAACCCTAACCCTAACCCTAACCTAAGACCCTGTATCTAACCCTAACCCTAACGCCAGACCCTGTCTCTGACCCTAAACCTAACCGGAACCCTAACCCAAGACCCTGTCTCTAACCCTAACCCTAACCCTAACCCCTAACACAAACCCTAACCCTGTGATGGTCTGTGACATAACTATGGTATTCTGTAAACATGTGCAAGATTAATTCCAGGATTAAAACTGCGTCAACCCTGAACTTAACCCAGACCCTAACCCAAACCCCAGACCCTGACTTTGACCCTTACCCTAACCCTAAGCCTACCCAAACTCTAACCCTAACCCCAGACCCTGACTCTGACTCTAACCCTAACCCTAACCCTGAACCTAAACCTAACCCCAGACCCTGACTTTGACCCAAACCCTAACCCTAACCCAACCCTAACCCTAACCCCTAACCCTAACCCCAGACCCTGTCTCTGACCCTAACCCTAACCCTACCCCAGACCCTGTCTCTAACCCTAACCCTAACCCTAACCCCAGACCCTGACTCTGACCCTAACCCAACCCTAACCCTAACCCTAACCCTAACCCTAACCCAACCCTAACCCTAACCCTAACCCCAGACCCTTTCTCTGACCCTAACCCTAACCCTAACCCTAACTCTAACCCTAGCCCTAACCCTAACCCTAACCCTAACCCTAACCCTAACCCCAGACCCTGTCTCTGACCCTAACCCTAACCCTAACCCTAACCCTAACCCTAACCCTAACCCTAACCCTAACCCTAACCCTAACCCTAACCCTAACCCTAACCCTAACCCTAGCCCTAACCCTAACCCTAACCCTAACCCAACCCTAGCCCTAACACTAACCCTAACCCCAGACCCTGTCTCTGACCCTAACCCTAACCCTAACCCTAACCCTAACCCTAACCCTAACCCTAACCCTAAGCCAACCCAAACTCTAACCCTAACCCTAACCCCAGACCCTGACTCTGACTCTAACCCTAATCCTAACCCGAACCCGAACCCGAACCCGAACCCGAACCCGAACCCGAACCCCAGACCCTTTCTCTGACCCTAACCCTAACCCTAATCCTAACCCTAACCCCTATCCCTAACCCTAACCCTGTCATGGTTTCTCACATAACTATGGTATTCTGTGAACATGTGCAAGATTAATTCCAGGATTAAAACTGCGACAACCCTGAACTTGACGCTAACCCTGACCCTAACACTAACCGCAGACCCTGACTCTTTCCCTAACCCTAACCCTAACCCTAACCCAACCCTAACCCTAACCCTAACCCTAACCCTAACCCTAACCCTAACCCTAACCCTAACCCTAACCCTAACCCTAACCCTGTGTCAGGCTGTTATCTCGGTTTAGATGTTTCCTTTCGTTTCTTTGCTGAACCGTCCAGACTTCAAGGACGGCTTCACATACCAAAGCCTGGGAACGCCACTCCTGGGAAATAATGCTCTGTTTATGCTTTGTAATCTCCCGCCGTTTCACTGCCTTATATTTCCAACTAACGGGCAAGACAACTCATAGCTGTCTTCTTGCCTTCAAAGTAATGTATTGCCTATTTGACCAGTAAAGCCATCTGCTTGGAATCTGATTGTCTCTGTGGTGATTTCTGGTTCGATGGGTCCAGAGCTCACATTATGACAGCTATCTCTCATCACCCTTTTCATCAGTCAGGCTGGAGCCCAGGAGGGTTCGCCTTCCACTCGGATGGGAGCTAAGACAAAGCTCTCCGAGTGAGTTTACCATGGCTGGAGCCCCGTGTGGCTGGCCTGCCACTCGGATGGGAGCTACGACAGAGCTCTCCGAGTGAGCCCGGTGTGGTTCGCCCCGGTCCCGGTGGATCTGTTCCCCGCAGCCGGAGCCCTGGAAGGGTCTCCTCATTGATACCTTCCTTTGAGGATGCCCTAGACAACGTTCATCGGGCAGAAGTGTAACGTAGCCGCCTGACTGGACTTGTACAGGCGCAGCGTGGAGGCCAGCGCCCGCCACGACCTCCTAGTGTCAGATTGTCTCGTGGAGGATGCTCAACTGGCCCGGTTGTGCGGAGCCGGGTTAAAAGCACTGGCAAAACGGATGGTTGCGCTCTTCCACGGAATGACCTCGACCACTGCTTCAATGGCCGGGATTGCTAAGCTGTCAACCCCCGTCTTTGGTGTCAGCGCAGCGACCTTAGCGGTTCAGGTCCAGCCGCAACTGGATCTTCCGGATCAAGCTGGACCTATTTCGGCATGGGAGCAGGAAGCTCTGCCACTAGTGACCACGACCCTGACCACCAAACTTGAAGCGGATCAAGTTTTAGCGGATCGTAAGGGGACCAAAGAGGACTTGCACTATGAGGAAACTCTCTGGACTGCAAACCTCCGAATCAGCCAGCCCCGTCGCTTAGGTGATGCGGGCAAGGATATGTTTTTGCTCCGACAGCACAATCGGGAACACATAGACCGGGTGGCCCACTTGCAGGGTCAAATGCACGTTTCGCTTCACGACAACAACTGCTTGCAGCAGATACAAGCCGACTCGGATGGCTCGACCCCAGCTCCACAACCAGGGTCTCCTGATCAGGCTCAACCGCAGCAACCTGCGGCACCTCTGGGTGGAGCGCCCATGTTGCCAGTAACTCCAGCAGTGCCTGTGGCGCCAGGAGACCCCAGAGCTCCCGTCCTGCCACCGCCAGGAAGTCCAGGGGCCCCGTTCCTTGGATCTACACCAGCACCCGTACTACCTCCAGTTCCATGGAGACCACCCAAACTGAAGATCTCTTTTGCCGGCTCGGCAGAGATACTACCTTGTCAGCGACCCAAGGTGAGGGGAAGCCAGAAGCCACCCCCCGAAGCTTCCGTTCCCTGCCCGCAGAGATCAGCACGGCCCCCTCAAGATCACGAATCCCGATTCCAAAGGGGAGCTTGCCTCGTTTGCGGCGCGATGAACCACTTTGTTTCAGCATGTCCTCAACGCCTGGAACTCCCTCGACCGAATGCATTGCCCCGAGCTCGGGGACGACCTCAATGCAGAGGCACCGTGGCCACCCGCAGTAAGGCACCGGGACGGCCCACACCCTCTGCACTTCCTACTTCTGCAGACCCCTCCGGGTCCTGGATTACAAGTGCCCCAGTGGGTGACAATTCTTCGTCTTCGGACAGGGATCTTCCCTGGGATACACCAGCGTTAACCCTGGACTTGCTTCCTGACCTCTCACAAAACCGGGGAAGGTCTCAACGCGGAGGCGCCGCGGCTGCCCGCAGTACAACACCAGGTCGGTTCACACCCTCTGCACTTCAGTTCAGAGACTCTCCCGATCTTCCTGTTTCTACAGACCCCTCAGGGTCTCAGATTACAAGTGCCCCAGTGGGGGACAATTCTCCATCTTCGGACGGGGATCATCTCCAGGATACCCCAGCGCTAAACCTGGACTCGCCTCTTGACCTGTCTAATAACCGGTCACAGTCTGCGGTGAATGGAACGTCCCCGCAGACCCCCGCAGTTTCTCCTGCAAAACCTACGAAACCGACGAAGGTGAAAGAAGTAGAAAATACGGTGTATGTGGACGCAGTGTTGCAACACTGTAAAGGGGGTCCCCAACTGCCTGTCAAGGCAGTTATTGACTCCGGTTGCAGTCGCACTCTCATCAATGAGGCCACATTTGCAGCACTCAAAGTCAAGTCCGAGGCTTTACCAGCCCCCGTCCAATTTGCCCAAATGGATGGAAGCCATTTCAAGGGGGGCCCAGTTGATCATCGGACTATAGGGGTGGCGATGGGTATTGGCTCCCACTGGGAGCAAATAGACTTTACCATAGCCCCTATCCGATATGAAGTGGTCCTGGGAATTAACTGGATTAAAGGTCATAGTCCCAGTATAGACTGGGAGACGAACACGATCTCCTTTGCCAACCCCAAATGCGACCAGCACCGGCAGCAAGTTGCGGTGCTGTCTCCACCCGCTCCGGCATTAATGTCCGCTGTCCCATCATCGCCGTCCCTACCTGATGTATACCAGGACTTTGCGGATGTTTTTAACATTAAAGAATGTGATGCCTTACCCCCCCCCACCGGGCCACTGACTGTGCAATTGAGGTGGTGAAGGACTGCACATTAACCAAGAGTAAGATTTACCCTATGAGCACTTCCGAGCACACTGTACTACGGGACTTTTTGGACAAAAACCTTGCCAGAGGGTTCATTCGCCCATTGAATGCTCCCAACTCAGCCCCCGCGTTTTTCGTCCAAAAAAAGGAGGGCGACCTACGCCTCTGCATTGACTTCCGAAAACTCAATGCAGTTACTCAAGCCAACGCCTATCCTATACCACTAATTTCAGATGTTTTGGGACAACTACAAGAAGGACGTATATAGGGCTGTCAAAAAAAAAATTCGGTACAGTTCGGATTCGGCCGAATTTGGCCCTTGTGGGTTCGGTACGTGCCGAAGTCCGAACTCCCCCACTTCGGATCCGTTCAATTCGGCCGGAATTCAAAGTTCGGAGAAAAATTCGGCCGAATATTGCCAGTTACAGTCCAAACAAAGAGTCTCGGTCGGCAGCTGCGGGGGGAGGGGCATATTTTGAGCGGGACGTCCAAAACTTTCATCATGGCTTATTTTGACCCTAAATGAAAGGAACGCCAATTTTGGTAACGATGGGCTTCCAGGGAGGCGAGATATGGAACCGGGAAACCCCTCCCCCATTGCCCATCGCAAAGTGTACAATTGACGATCCGTGACTCACTCGGCTGCATTTTCAAGTTAGAACAAATGATGCAACGTAACACATTGGACTCAGAGAGCCCACACACGCAATTCACATACTGCATCCCGGGGTGAGGCGCGTAAGATAAGCATCGCACGACTAAAAGTGGTTGAACTTGAAGGGAAATACATTGGCCCCCCTTCCTTTTTTCTGTGTGTGTGTTTTCTCCCGTCTATATCTTCCACTTTGTTTTTTGGCCGCCGCCCGGCGGCTTTTGGCAAGCCCCGGTTGCAAAGGTTGGAGGGGGTCGGGGGCGAAAGTAACGCTGGATTCATGACCATTACACGCGACTTCCCCTGCCTTTGAGAATGAGGTCCGTGGTTGCCTAAGCCGTTTGATGGAGAAGATGGATCACGCACGGGCTGCAAGCGCTGCGCTCCAGCTCGCTGTCCACGTTACGGACAGCTTAACTGAGTGAAGAAGCTGCCCGCCCCAAGTGGTGGTGGGGGCTTCGGAAACATCACTGTAAGGTGATTCCCCCCCCCCCCGCAAAAGACGGACGTCCGACTCAAAGCCCAACCTTCTTTTTAAATCAGAAAACCAGGTAGCATTCGCTTAGGTGAAAGCAACCTTGTTTGACAGCTGTCAAATCGCCGGCCGCGGTCAGAGACCGAGCGCTCCCGGCCGTGAAATTGACATGTGCAAAACCCTCTGGTCCAGACCGGTGTTCGTGACAGTTCTGTCTGTGGCGACTGGCGAGGCAGAAGTACCCTACACCTCCCCAAGGAGTTGCAGTAGCAGAATAACAATTGTCCTTGTGGCGGGGTGAAACGGAAGCTCAGCCAGGCCAGCTGTCAGTCACTAACCCCAGCGCCCCAATCTCTGAGAAACTGTTTTGGTTAAGGAAGAAGGGGAGAACGGAAAGCTTTGCTCCCCCACCTCCCTCCCCCTCTCCCCCTCTGAGGAAGTGTTTTCTCAGTGTGCTTTAGACTTTCAAATCTCCCTCCCGGCAACTCCCGTCATTCCCCATCCCCACCCCAACACGCCGCGCGTAGCTCTGCCCCAGCACTGGTCCTCGTGCAAGAACATGGCGGGGAGAGCAAGACGCGCCCTGCAGTGGAGGGGCGTTGAGGTGGAGGAGATGCTGAGGATCATTGTCCGACGTGGGCTGGCCTTTGACGTGACCATCAGTGACCTCCCCCAACGCCCCTTTTTTACCAGGGTGGCGCGACTTCTCTCTCTCGCGGGATACGCGCGGAGGAGCGCGGTCGCCTGTTACAGGAAGTTCAACCTCCTCTACATCTCCCTCCTGAGATACGAGATGGTGGGGGGGGACATACCACCCCACTACAACCGGCTGTTGGAGGTTCGCAATGCGGCCCACGCGGAGTTGGACGTTCGTATGGGTGAGTCACTCGCTTTACCTAGATCTTTTGTTTTGAAGTGATGGGCTTGTTTGGTTGGCCTAATGACACATTAGGGAACATCAACGTACATTTTCACAGTTAAATAGGAACATCTGGTCCTGCCTCAGGCTTTAATTCCAAACTTCAGGTAACCTTGTAGTTCCAGGTTGAGTCACTCTCCCTTCTCAGTTTTGGATTTGCATTTGAAAGCCCTTTGACATATTCCGGGGTGTAAGCTTTCAAGAGTCCAAGCTCCCACCCTCAGACCAAGGGGATCTCAAGACATGACACTCTGCAAATCTGGTTGGTCTTCGAGTTCAAGGTGCTTATGGAATGCAATTGAATGACCTCGCCCTCCTTCATTCTCCCTTTCAGGGCACTTTTTTTGGGGAATTCCCAACTCTAACTTCCCCTTCTCTGCATTCTGGTGAACCTCAGTCACCTTTGCAAAACCACGGTTAGGGTTGCCATGTGCAGATGAGGGTTTCCCTGGAGAATTAGGGGTGGAGCATGAGGAGGGTGGGGTTTGGGGTGGATGGGCATTCATAGGGTTAATGTGCCATTGCGAAGACCTTTACCAGTTGCTGTTTTCAAAGTGTGCTGGAGATCCAATGTGATATCTCCAGCTACCGCCTTGAAGATGGATAACCAAAGAACTCTTCAAACCAGACCCTGCGCCCTCACACCTCCTGCACACTTGCCATCCCTGTGTCACCTTCTCATCCCAACCTCAACTCTGCACAGGAGAATCTATTATGTTCCTACCTCCTTTCATTCCTAAACATCAGCTTCACAGGCACTCAAGCAGCGCCTTGAAAGGAAGAAAATTTCATATTCTTCCCGTCGTGGTAGCTGGCCAATGATGCAAGGAATTAACTGGTTTTATTTTTGCCCCCGCATCATGGACAGAGAGGGTCAAAGCTTCTCCTCCAAGCTTCATCCAAGCCTTGTGGAATAATTTTCTGAAAGTCACCACTTACTGGTTTTTTTGTGCTGCATGCATGTCGAATCGTTGATTATTGTGTCAGATGAGCTCTGGTCTTCATGATAACCTAGAAAGATTT
The DNA here is from genome assembly GCF_029931775.1 of Euleptes europaea. Lineage (NCBI taxonomy): Eukaryota > Metazoa > Chordata > Lepidosauria > Squamata > Sphaerodactylidae > Euleptes > Euleptes europaea. The sequence continues at coordinate 2,464,855 of NC_079326.1, forward strand.
GGTTTCTCCCTTCTGAAATTATTGCACTCTCCAAGTGAGTGCATGGTATGAACAGAAGAAGGTGAATGTGTCAAAGCAGTGCTTTGTATCATGGGCCAGGTATGAGGACACCACTGGGAAGCATAGAAAAGAGTTATTAATTTTTATTCAGGCGGCATCACATTCCTGGCCAATTTTAGTGCACAAGGCGGGGTGCAATGTTTCCCTCAACTTGGGATCTCTCGCATTTAATGCCCCTTCTCATGTCATCAGCATTTGCCCGTCATCGCAGAGTGTTGATCTCCTGAACCGGGATGCAGAAATCATACCCTTAATGGAAAGTTTGGTATTTGGAGGGGTGGGTGGGGTCTCAATTGGGACGGCCAATAAATTTCCCTCCCCTGACAACTGCTCCCACAGTGTTTGAATCAAGATAAAAGGATTCAGCAGGGTAAGACTAACCAACCTGCTGAAATTTCCAATACCACATCACTAAACAGTTTGAGGCAAAGTCTGTAATTGGATAAATTGACAGGGGTTGCAAGCCACCGTTACAACTCGTCAAGGCGGGCAGCAGCACAACGCTTAGTCACACTTCCAGAGTGGAAGTCTAAGAGTGGCACATAGTGCAATTTCTGGGTGGCCTTGTGTTATTGTAACCATGCTCCTTCTCTCTCTCCCTCTCCCCCCAGAGGCGGAAAACCGAATGGCCATGGCGGGGCACCAGGGCATTCATCAGTGCCTCCACGAGCGGTGAGTATGGAGTTTACGCTGGGTAGAACCGTAATAGGAGGTGTTGCCATCCCCACGTTTGCCATCATTTCACATTCCTCAAAGGCCCACTTTCTGTGCCCCTTTCCATATCCCTCCGACCCTCCCGCGGCTTTAAATACACAGTGTGTGTCCCGGACTGTGTCCTGCCCTGCAGTTAGCGGAGACACAGTGAGCCTATGAGCGTCTGCCCGCACAGCATGCTTCCCCCATGAATGGCCGCTTCTACATGTCACAATGTCATAATCTGGTCTTTACGTCAATTGAAAGTATTGATCCATTTACAAGGCCAAGAGTACAGTAGCACCTTGGAGCATTACAAAAAAAAGGGATGGGAGGGAATGATCTCTCGTGAGCCACTGCTCACTTCTTCTGATAAGACGGTGAGCCGTGGCACACCCAAGCTCATGCCCTCCCATCACTTATTTGTGTAAGGCTTAAAGGTGCCACTGGACTATTGCCCTCTTTGACTGCCACCAGAACACTAACGCGGCCGCCCCCTGTGAATAATCTCACTGAACAAGTTTTTCCTCTTACAGAGACCCTGGCCATGGGACAGATTGCGAAATATGGGAGGTGGTGAGAGAACTGCGTGCCTCCGGTGAGTCCTTTAGTGATTTGACCTATCTTTCTGGATTACGAGGGACCACAATTGAAGCCCACATTGCTTAACCCACTTAGAAGAGGCCAGGCTACCACTATCTGTGTTCTCTTCTCCAAATCTCAATTCCCCCCCCTCACCCGCACGTGACCTGCAACAGAAGCATAGCTCAACAGTTGTTCCTGTACGCTTTCAAAGGTTTCTATTTCTAAGAAAATTTTAAGCTACATGGCGAGCTATGACCTGAGGAGCGCTGGGATTTGGGTGGCGGCTCAGGTCAGCCAACGCGTTGCCCACAGAGTGATTGAGACTGGCATTGCTTCCCCCCCTTTCAACATAGTAAAGTTGTGATCTGACATGTCAACACTACTCTCTCTCCCCCCCCCTCTGCAGTGGAAAACCTAGAGCAACGCGTGTTGCACCTGGAGGAGGAGCGGCGCTAACCAGAACCACGGGGAACCTGAGGAGAACACAAAGTTAAAAATTGTTTTTATCTTTCTACTTGTTTGGTTTACACTGCTGTTTTCTTGAGGTTTTTTAAATTCTTTAGTTTTAATAAAGGAAAAGTTAATCTTTTGCATTACACAAGTTTACTGATTAAGACAGATTAGGTTACAGACATTTCCCCAATGTTTCCTTTTTTTAAAAAAAAAATTGAGAAGCCTCAAAGTTTAGCCTCTTTGCTCGGGCAGCTGTACGAAGCGTTTTATTTGTAACAGTAATCCAATGTGGGGTTTCCATGATTGACAGCTAACATTGACTAGTCCACCATGAGATGTGGATCAGACCAGGGGGCCCAACAAACACCCACGTTTACACCATTAAGGGAAGGCCTCAGAGCTATTGGGGGAGAGGGGTTTTACTGCGCCTGTGTCCAGGGCAGCCCTCTCCGGTGCAACACATCAACAAGCAGCGTGCAGACGGAGGAGCTTTTCAGTGTGCGTGCTCAAGGTGTCATCACTGGCCTTCGTGTTAAGGGACCCACCCCCCCACCCACAGAAGCATGATGAACGTTGATGGGTACGGCCCACACCATGCTGTGGGGCCTTTGGAGCTGGGGGGAACCCGGAAACGTGTTCCTTTGGAACCAATGGGTCATGAGAGGCGTGGAAGCTCACGCAAAAGATCAGGCCCACACTTCAATTAGATGGCTCTCAGTGACGGTGGAGGCTTCCTGGATGGCTCACGCCAGAAAGGGCAATCTGACCTGTGAAGGGGGGAAAAAGGGCACATGAGGAAGGGAAACTGACTGCCAAACAGCCCCAAGTCTGCAGAAATTAGTCCTTCAGTACTGAAAGGTTTTTCTCCTCCTGCAAAATCAGAATGGGGAACGATGCGTGATGCAAGCTTCTGGACTTGAATCAGGAACAGTGGTGGGGAGCAGACCAGAAGTGGCTGCAGGCCTAATTCTTACACAGACGTTCTTCCACACACAGCCCACTCCCGAAAATTAAAATGGCAAGTCATGAGCATTGCGCGTGAAGGGTTCCCCCTTCTGCTCCGTGTTGTTCTAAAGTGTGGAGAGAATTCCTGACCTGACACATGAATGTTTGGGGAGAAAACAGGCGGGGGAGGCCATGAACCAGATAAAGTCTCACCTTTCTGTGCCTGAAGCTTGGGTGGAGTAGAAGCCTCCAGGATGGCACCCAGCAGAAAGAAACACCAGAGCTCATCAGCGATGCAAAAAAACATACAGAGAAGGTGATTGGACAGGTGAGAGAGCATACTGAGTTTGAGTCATGACTACAGATTTAGACCTCGTTTTGGGTAGTCAGTGGTCAAATTAGTCTGGAGAGGGGAACGGATGCTCTTTCTTTCTTTTTTTTAAATCGGTAAAGAGCGCCTCACCAAAATCCCACCGACACAGTCCACGAGGACATGCGGTGACAACACGCTTGTGCTAACCTCATCCTTCCTCAGTGTCCAGGTCGGGGAAGCCAAACAAGGGCAGGTTGACCTTTAGGAATGCCAACTGCTCAGCGTGCCAGGGTGCCAGGCTTGCGCGTTGTGGGCGAAGAACTTCACCCAAATGTGAAAATAGGCGCTCACTCTGGACGCTCGTTGGAGGGCAGGAGAGGAGCCTCTGGGCCACGACAGCGAGGTCCGGCCAGACTGACTGTTTCGCGGCCCAGTAGCTCAGCGGACACGTCATCTGCGACTCGTAGGGCTCTGAAAGGTACTCCCTCACCATTGCTTCTCCCGTGTCCTGTCTCCTGCGCCTAGACAACGCCTCGGAGGGGCCAACTGCCCACCCGATGACGTCCATCTCCATCGCCATCGAGGTGGTGGCCTGCAGGGGGACGGCACGAGATGCTGAAGGTGGGGGATGGGCGACAAGGGAGTCTTCCCCCTCTCCACCTCCTCAGTGCCAATCCCCCATTGGGCCCGCAATCGCTCCACACGCTCGGACAGCTCGTCTCTCCAGCGCAGAAGCTCGCTGGAACGCTCGGCAATGCTGCCCTTGATGCGCGGGTCACACATGCTCGCCAACATGTAGACCGGCTCCTGAGCGACAGGCATCAGACGGTTGGACACACCATCCAGAAGCCTCGTCACTAGGCCAGGCAAGGCTGTCTGATCATCTCCATGTTCCTGGTACTGCTGCAGAAAGGCGCTCATCCTAGCACGGAGCCTGTGGGCCATGGGGGTGAACAGAGCCAGCGTCACCGTGTCAGACGAGAGCATCTCTGTGCAATGCTTGAAGGGCTCAAGCACTTCCACAGTCTGAGCAATAATCTGCCACTCACGTTGGTTGAGCTGCCGATCAGACCCCACGGAATCTGATTCCAGAAACAGTGCTCTGAGGGCCCTCTTCTGCTCCACCAAACGCTCGAGCATGGCATAAGTGGAGTTCCACCGCGTGTCGACGTCACCCTTCACACGGTGCTCGGGCACACCTTCTCGGACCTGCATCTCACGCAGTGCGTAGTTGTCCTTCGGACTGCGCAAGAAGTGACTCGCAAGCTGCCGGCATTTAACCATGAGCTTCCGGAAGTTGCGAGTCTTCTCATCCATTTTGGATTCCGGTTGGGATCCGAGGCCCAGGGCATCTTTCACCACGAGGTGGAGAAGCTGGGCCGCACAGTAGATCCGTGATTCAACGCCCAATTGCCCTGCCGCCGCCCTGATGTTGGCGCCGCCATCCGTCACCATGAATCCCATGGTGACTTCCCTGCCTAACCAATTCTGTATGTGTGGCTTCAGAACGGCGACTATGTTGGCCGCCGTGTGCGCCTCCACAAACTCCTCCACGTGTAGCATGGCCTTGCAATAGCCGGCCCGGCGACAGTCTCCCTGCCTAACGCTGCCCACCCCACCCCCACCCACGAGGTCCTGTGGTTGCCACCAATGCGCGGTGAGGGAGATGAAAGATTCCGCATTCAGACTTGTCCAAATGTCGGATGTGAAGTGCACAGTGCCGCCGGCAGCGCGCGACAGCTGTGCCCTCACATGCGCCTTTGCGCCCTTGTACAACGATGGCACAATGGATGTAGCCATCGTGTTGCGAGAAGGTAACTTGTACCAGGGCGCAAAGAATTGGATCAGTCTCCGGAAGCCAACCTTCTCTACAACACGATAGGGCATATCGTCCACGGCAATCATTTCGCCGAGCAGACGAGTGGCCTTTTTCGTGGCTGCTCTGACCCCACCTCTCGGCATCCTACAGACTCCATCCCCCACACCAAACATCTCTGAAAGAGTGGTTTGGCGGCTCTTTTCTACGGGAGTCGCAGCACGGGGCGCGACGGGGAGAGCACCAGACAATGGCGGTGCACTGGCAGCGGGCACCCTTGCCAGCGAAGTACCAGCCTGTCTCTCCTCCTGGAGCAGCACCGCGTTGTGGTGCTTCCGGAGATGGTTCCGGAGTGCGGTGGTTGAGAGATGCTTGAGATCTTTCCCTCGACTCACCCGCGCCCTGCAGAGCTGGCACTCGGCAATGCGGGGATCATCCTCTGCCACCTTGAAATGCTTCCAGGCCGAGGATGTGAAGTGGCTCCCATGCGGCTTGTCCGCAGAGGTTGCCGCAGGAGCAACCTTCCTGGAGGTGCTCGGGGCAGACTCTTGCTGTCTAGGGACCTTGCGGGGAGGGGACGGCGGGGGAAGGGTTTGAGATGGCTCCAGCACCAACACAAACTCTTCCTCTTGCGACTCCTCCACCCTCTCCTCACATTCCCTAGTTCCCAAACTGTTGCTGGGAGTTGGAGAAGCAGGCAAAGTCGGCGGGCTGTCCATCGAACGTTCAAACTCCTCCACCACTCTTCTTGAAGTGGGGGTGAGATACCTCAATGCATCGGTATCAAAGCATTCAATCCCCAATTCCTCCCCAGACAGCACCCCCTCCTCCTCCTCCCACTGCTGCGTGACAGGCTCCTCCACGTCAGCAATAGGAGGAGCAGGAGGAGGTACGGTCTGGACAGCAGCAGCAGTCCCTGTTCCAGTGCGAGCATCACCTGTCTTCACCTGTGCAGGAGTGGCAGCTGCGGAGGCACCCTCTGAAAAGTCGATCCGCCGCTGCACCCTGGAGGGTGCCACCGAAGCTGATCTCCGCACAGGGCGGGGGTGAGCCGAGGCCCTCCCCCTCCCCCTCCCCTCCACCCCTCTGGCCTTCTGCAGTGCTTTCCCCCCAGGGCCCCTGTTTCCTGGACGCCTGGCACTCATCTTTCCCCTTGGCAAAACCCAGAGGCAGGTTTGCTGGGTCAGCTCAGGTGGCACCCAAGCACGGTGGAGGGGGTGGGATGGGGTCGCGCGAGCCTCGGCAGAGAGAGGGTCCTCGCACCTCCGCACGGAGACTCCTCCTCGCCCTTCTCAAGCCAACCCGGGGGGGGGAAACCAGCCAAGCGACCACCCGCGCAACCCAAACACCCCAAGACAACCCAGAGGCAGGTTTGCTGGGTCAGCTCAGGTGGCACCTGACCCAAGCACGGTGGAGGGGGTGGGATGGGGTCGCGCGAGCCTCGGCGGAGAGAGGGTCCTCGCACCTCCGCACGGAGACCCCTCCTCGCCCTTCTCAAGCCAACCCGGGGGGGGGGGAAACCAGCCAAGCGACCACCCGCGCAACCCAAACACCCCAAGACAACCCAGAGGCAGGTTTGCTGGGTCAGCTCAGGTGGCACCCGACCCAAGCACCGGGGGGTGGGGGGGATGGGAACGCGGGAGCCCCGGCAGCGAGAGGGTCCTCCTCGCACCTCCGCACGGAGACCGCTCGCCCTTCTCAAGCAAACCTGGGGGGGAGGCTAGGCCGGACCGTGGAACCCCAAGCAAAGCAACCACCCGCACAACTCAAAGACCACAAGACAACCAAAAGCCAAAAGCGCTGGATGAACTCAAGTGGCACCCAAGCACCGGGGGGTGGGGGGTGGGATGGGAACACGGGAGCCCCGGCGGCGAGAGGGTCCTCCTCACACCTCCGCATGGAGACCGCTCGCCCTTCTCAAGCCAACCTGGGGGGGGGAGACTAGGTCGGACCGTGGAACCCCAAGCAAAGCAACCACCCGCACAACTCAAAGACCACAAGACAACCAAAAGCCAAAAGCGCTGGATGAACTCAAGTGGCACCCAAGCACCGGGGGATGGGGGGTGGGATGGGAACGCGGGAGCCCCGGTGGCGAGAGGGTCCTCCTTGCACCTCCGCACGGAGACCGCTCGCCCTTCTCAAGCCAACCTGGGGGGGGGAGGCTAGGTCGGACCGTGGAACCCCAAGCAAAGCAACCACCCGCACAACTCAAAGACCACAAGACAACCAAAAGCCAAAAGCGCTGGATGAACTCAAGTGGCACCCAAGCACCGGGGGGTGGGGAGTGGGATGGGAACGCGGGAGCCCCGGCGGCAAGAGGGTCCTCCTCGCACCTCCGCATGGAGACTGCTCGCCCTTCTCAAGCCAACCTGGGGGGGGAGACTAGGTCGGACCGTGGAACCCCAAGCAAAGCAACCACCCGCACAACTCAAAGACCACAAGACAACCAAAAGCCAAAAGTGCTGGATGAACTGAAGTGGCACCCAAGCACCGGGGGGTGGGGAGTGGGATGGGAACTCGGGAGCCCCGGCGGCAAGAGGGTCCTCCTCGCACCTCCGCACGGAGACCGCTCGCCCTTCTCAAGCCAACCTGGGGGGGGAGACTAGGCCGGACCGTGGAACCCCAAGCAAAGCAACCACCCGCACAACACAAACACCACAAAACACCCTCAAACCAGTTCCAACTGATGAACTCAGGTGGATCTCTCACAACTGCAACAATTCTGCTGGCTGGATCTCGCCACCAAAATGGAAAACACTGGGGAAGGGAGGGATGGACGGCAGGCCCTTTAAACTTTCTCTTGGCCAGTTCAAAACTTCAAATCAAGGCTCTGATTGGCCAGGGGAAGATTCTGCTGGGCTACCATTGGCCGTGGGAGAAAGCGACCGGATCAGCTCCTGCGCATGCGTCTCCGCCGAACCACTGAATTCGCCAAATTCACACGCCGAACACGCCGAACATGAAGAGTTCGGGCTCCCGGATTGCTCTCATTTTGGAGTTCGGATCCGTCCAAACTGAAAATCGCCAAATCGAGGAGAATTCGGTTGATTTTCAGCTCAGACCGAACCGAATTGACAGCCCTAGACGTATATTCTCCAAATTGGACCTGGTAGAAGCCTACTACCGCGTCCGTATCCGCGAGGGGGACGAATCCCTCACTGCCTTCTCTAGCTGTTTTGGAATGTTTGAATTCCTTGTGATGCCCTTCGGGTTAAAAGGTGCCCCGGGGGTCTTCATGCAACTCATCAATGAAATCCTCCATGATTTACTGTACCGCGGGGTGGTAGTTTATTTGGATGACATTCTTATTTATTCAAAAACCATGGACGAGCACGTCACTTTGGTCCGAGAAGTTCTGCACCGCCTACGCAATCACCAACTCTTTGCAAAGTTGGCTAAATGCGAATTTCACCAGAGCAAAATAACTTTGTTGGGATATATAATCTCCCACCATGGCCTTAGCATCGACCCAGCCAAGGTCCAATCTGTCCTCGATTGGACTCCTCCCTCCAACCGCAAGCAAGTACAACAGTTTCTGGGCTTTGCTAATTTCTACCGCAGATTTATCCCTAACTTCGCCCAAATAGCGCTGCCCATCACCAACCTTCTGAAAACCAAGGGTAAAGAAAGCTCTGCTACATTACCCTCCGCTAAGATACTGTGGACTGATCAATGCCAAACCGCCTTTGTAGCCCTCAAACGCCTTTTCACGTCGGAACCTGTGCTACGGCATCCAGACCCAAATCGAATGTTCATTGTACAAGTCGATGCCTCCGACGTGGCTATGGGAGGGGCCCTGCTCCAAAGAGGACCAGATGGTCTCCTTCACCCCTGCGCTAATTTCTCAAAGAAATTTGCGCACTCCCAATTGAACTGGCCCATTTGGGAGAAAGAAGCCTCAGCCGTTCACCATGTACTTACTCTATGGCGACAATTCCTGGAAGGGTCTAAAGTCCCCTTCGAAGTATGGACCGATCACAAGAATCTAGCCGCCCTCACGGGAACCCATAAGCTATCCGCGAAACAACAGCGTTGGGCGGAATTCTTTGCTCAGTTTCGTTTTGTCCTGAAGCATGTCACTGGAAAACAAAACGTTCTCGCAGATGCTCTCTCCTGGTTGCCTCAATATCCGACGAAACTCGAACGGCCAACAGACTCTTTATTTACGCCCGCGCAAAGAGAAGCCCTACCCGTACTGGTTGTACAAACTCGATCCCAGACGCTGCCCCAGCGGAAGCACGCAGTAGCCGGCACGCAAGCTCCTCCAGCCCTACCGGCCGCCCAGCTGCCCCCACCACGGAAGCTCACGATGACCGGCGCTCCAGCTCCTCCAACCCAATCGGCCGCCCAGCCGCCTGCAATCTGCACACCGCCGCACGTAAGCGCTTCCCCCTCGTCAACCCCCATAACTACTGCCACCGTAAACAAGGAGGGGGTTCCCGTCTCCGAATCCTTCTTAAATTCCCTTCGGGAACAATGCCTTATGGAACGCTCTGAACAAACCCTGCCTCCTGGTGTAATCGAACAAGGAGGCTCTTGGTACAAAGACGCGAAATTATATGTGCCCAAAGCGCTCCGAAAAGAGTCTTACACTTAGCTCATGGAGTAAAAAAAACTGGACACTTTGGGTTCCTAAAGAACCTTCACCTGTTGCGCAGACAATTTTGGTGGGGGGAAATGCGTTCTGATATTGACTCTTTCATTCGCAGCTGCCCTGTTTGCGCCACTGTCAAACGATCTCAAGGCAAGCCCCCAGGACTACTTCAACCACTTGAAATACCCAGCAAACCCTGGGAAGTGATTGCTATGGATTTTATGACGGATCTCCCTCTCAGCGGGGGAAAAACTGTGTTATGGGTTATCACTGACTTATTTTCTAAGCAAATACATTTGGTTCCATGTGCGGGGATCCCCTCCGCTTAGAAGTTGGCCCGCCTCTTCGTGTCACATGTCTTTAGACTACATTCATTTCCGCGCAAGATAATCTGCGACCGCGGAAGTAGTTTCGTTGCTAAGTTTTGGAAAGCTTTTCTCAAATTGGTGGGGGTGGAGCAGGGGTTGTCTAGTGCATACCATCCCCAAACGGATGGTCAAACCGAACGTCTCAATGCTGTACTTGAATGTTATTTGCGCTGTTATGTCAATTACCACCAAGATGACTGGGTAGAACTGTTGCCTTTTGCAGAATATGCCTACATTAATGCTGTACATCAGTCCACAGGTTTCAGCCCGTTTTATGCGGTGTATGGACAGGACTTCGGTCCTATCACCCCAATAGAAG
>NC_079326.1:2482500-2485000 GCF_029931775.1 Euleptes europaea
TGTCAACATTGCTAGCTGAATATGCTACAGAGAAAATGATATGGATGGGGGATTTTAATGGTGTTATGGCACCTAAATTAGACAGATCAGGGAAAAAGAAAAAAGCATCCAATGAAGGAAAATTGCCAAGGGTTTTTAATGCTCTTACAGATCAATGGGATATGTTTGATGTCTGGAGATTGGCACATGGTAATAAGAAGGGTTATACTTTTTTTTCACAGAGACACCTTACATATTCCAGGATAGATATGTTATGGTTATCGAAGGGTTTAATAGAAAAATCAGAAGCTGCAGAGATCCTGCCAAGGGTTTTGTCAGACCACAATCCGATATTAGTTAAAATTAAATTGGGAGATAGAGGATGTAAAATCTGGAGGATTAATGATTTTCTATTAAAAAATACTAAAATAGTTACCAAAATGAAGTTGCAGATTCAGAATTACTTTAAAGAAAATGCAGATAAGGGTACTCGTGAAGATATAGTTTGGGATGCTGGTAAAGCAGTAATTAGAGGATTATTGATTCAACAAAATACAAGATGGTATAGAGAAAGGGAGAAAAAGATAAAATATATACTAGATGAAATAAAACAAGGGGAACGTTGTTTAAGTAGAGTACAAGATAAAGCAGCCAAACAGGAACAGCAGGATAAGATCAGAAATTGCCAACAGCAATATGAATTCATAATTGCAGAAGAAATTGAAAGAAAAGTTATGTATAACAAACAAAGATTTTTTGAACATGCAAATAAACCGGGTAAAATGCTAGCATGGCAACTTAAGCAAAAAGACAAAAGAGTACCAATACTTCAAATTAAAAGGAAGGGTAAGGTAACAAGAATTAAAGAGGAGATATTAGAAACATTTGTTGAATTTTATACAAACTTATACAGGGAAAACGTAATCTCAGAGGTAGAAATAGATGAATATTTTGCCAAATGGGACTGGGTGAAAATAACACAGGAGAATAAAGATCTTTTGGATTCCCCAATAACTAAGGAGGAAATGGAAGAAGTAATAAACAAGAGTAAAGTGAATAAATCTCCCGGACTGGATGGTTTTAATGTGTATTATTATAAATTTTTCAAGGAACAGTTAACCCCTTATCTACTGGATGTGATGAACCTAGGAATGACAAAAGGTATTATCCCCCAAACCTGGAAACAGGCAAATATAGCATTGATACCAAAGGCAAATTCTGATATACTGGAAGTCAAGAACTATAGGCCTATTTCATTGTTAAATACTGATTATAAATTATTTGTAGCAATTTTAGCTACTAGATTAAAAAGGGTACTGAATCAAATAATACATGAGGATCAGGCCGGCTTTTTACCAGGAAGATTGATTAGTCAGAATGTAAGGGTGGTAATAGATCTTTTGGAGTATGCAGAACAAGATAGCCTTGATATTTTTAGATGCTGAAAAAGCTTTTGATAATGTTAATTGGCAGTTTTTGATTAAAGTATTGAATTATATGGATTTTGGCGAAAAGTTTAAAACTGCTATAAATGGAATTTACACACAACAAACTGCTAATTTGATTATAAATGGATCATTATCACCAAAGATTGAAATTCAAAGGGGAACGAGACAGGGGTGTCCTCTTTCCCCTTTATTGTTCATTTTAGTATTAGAATTATTATTGAATAATCTTAGAAAAGTTGAGGATGTAGTTGGAATATGAATAGGTAGTAATCATTATAAACTTAAGGCATATGCAGATGATTTAGTATGTTTTTTGACTGATCCAATTGAACAAATTGACAGATGGAAAGAAATTTTGGAGGTTTATGGAAAGCTTTCAGGTTTTAAAATTAATAAAACTAAAACAAAGATTTTAACCAAAAATATGACTCTCTCACAACAACGATTATTAATCAAAAAGACGGGGTTTAATATTGAAAACAAAATTAAATATTTAGGTATATGGATATCGAATAACAATCTCAATTTATTTCAAGACAATTATGTAAATTAATGGCAAAAGATAAAGAAAGACTTGATAAATTGGGAAAAATTGTCATTATCATTGTGGGGAAGAATTTCGGTAATCAAAATGATGTTACTACCCAAAATGCTTTTTCTGTTTCAAAACCTATCAATATTGAAAGGTGTACAGATATTTGAAGATTGGAAAAAAGATATTATTAGATTTTTGTGGGGTAAAGAGAGACATAGGATTGCATACAATAATTTAATAGAATTAAAGGAAACAGGAGGATTGGGATTACCAGATTTGAGAATGTATTACCAAGCGGCGTGTTTCACCTGGATCAAAAACTGGATTTTCTTAGAGAATCCGAAGTTATTAGAATTAGAAGGATTCAATTTGCGATTCGGGTGGCACGCCTACTTATGGTATGAGAAGGAGAAAGTAAATAAAGATTTTAATTTTCATATTATTAGAAAAAAATTATTAAAAATATGGAATAAATACAAATTAGCTTTTGAAAGTAAAACTCCTGGTTGGATTAATCCTATAGAAGCATTTTTGAGAA
>NC_079326.1:2495000-2496406 GCF_029931775.1 Euleptes europaea
AGCCCTAACCCTAACCCTAACCCTAACCCTAACCCTAACCCTAACCCTAACCCCTATCCCTCACCCTAACCCTGTCATGGTTTCTCACATAACTATGGTATTCTGTGAACATGTGCAGGATGAATTCCAGGATTAAAACCGCGACAATCCTGACCCTGACTCTAACTCTAACCCTAACCCCAGACCCTGACTCTGACTCTGACCCTAACCCTAACCCTAACCCTAACCCTAACCCTAACCCTAACCCTAACCCTAACCCTAAACCTAACCCAACCCTTACCCTAACCATAACTCTAACCCTAACCCTAACCCAAACCCTAACCCTGTGATGGTCTCTGACATAACTATGGTATTCTGTGAACATGTGCAAGATTTATTCCAGGATTAAAACTGCGACAACCCTGAACTTGACGCTAACCCTGACGCTATCCCTTACCACAGACCCAGACCTTGACTCTGACCCTAACCCTAACCCTACCCCAACCCTAACCCTAACCCTAACCCTAACCCTAACCCTAACCCTAACCCTACCCCTACCCTAACCCTAACATTAACCCTAACCCTAACCCTAACCCTAACCCCTATCCCTCACCCTAACCCTAACCCTGTCATGGTTTCTCACATAACTATGGTATTCTGTGAAAATGTGCAGGATTAATTCCAGGATTAAAACCGCGACAATCCTGACCCTGACTCTAACCCTAACCCCAGACCCTGACTCTGACCCAAACCCTAACCCTAACCCTAACCCTAACCCTAACCCAACCCTTACCCTAACCCTAACTCTAACTCTAACCCTAACCCTAACAAAAACCCTAACCCTGTGATGGTCTCTGACATAACTATGGTATTCTGTGAACATGTGCAAGATTTATTCCAGGATTAAAACTGCGACAACCCTGAACTTGACGCTAACCCTGACACTATCCCTTACCACAGACCCAGACCTTGACTCTGACCCTAACCCTAACCCTACCCCAACCCTAACCCTAACCCTACCCCTAACCCTAACCCTGAACCCTAACCCTAACCCTAACCCTAACCTAAACCTAAACCTAACCCTAACCCAACCCGAACCCTAACACTAACCCTAACCCTAACCCTAACCCTAACCCTAACCCTAACCCTAACCCTAACCCTAACCCTAACCCTAACCCTAACCCTAACCCTTAACCCTAACCTTAACCCTAACCCTGTCATGGTTTCTGATATAACTATGGTATTCTGTGAACATGTGCAGGATTATTTTCAGGATTAAAACCGCTACAACCCTGACCCTAACCCTGATGCTAACCCTGACCCTAAGCCTAACCCCAGACCCTGACTCTGACCCTAACCCTAACCCTAACTCTAACCCTAACCCTTAACCTAACCCTAACCCTAACCCTAACCCTAACCCTAACCCA
>NC_079326.1:2516606-2526606 GCF_029931775.1 Euleptes europaea
ATATGATATTTTAAGGCTTTGCAACCAAAAAGCATATATTATATAATGTAAATAAATGTGTTTTTTATACTTGTCCAGTATTATAAATTTATTGTCATGTTCAAGAGATTTTCTAGGAACCATCACAAGTTTATAGGAAATGTTGATTCTGGTGGTGTCTCGCGGAATAACATATCCCTTCTCAGGAAGGGATCCTTTCAAAGAGTGTAGGCACTTAACGGCCCGAACGGTGACAATGCTGACCCTGACCCTGACCCTGACAATGACGCTAGCCCTAACCTCAGACCCTGTCTCTGACCCTAAACCTAACCCTAACCCTAACCCTAACCCTAACCCTAACCCTAACCCAAACCTTGTGCTAACCGTAACCCTAACCCTAACCCTAACCCTAACCCTAACCCTAACCCTAACCCAAACCCAAACCCTAACCCTAACCCCATACCCTGTCTCTGACCCTAAACTTAACCATAACACTAACCCAACCCTAAACGTAACCCTAACCCTAACCCTAACACCAACACTAACCCTAAACCTTACCCTAACCCTAACCGTAACCCCTAAACCCTAACCCTGCCATAGTCTGTGACATAACTATGGTATTCTGTGATCATGTGCAGGACTAATTTTATATAGAGCTAGTGTTAGTTTTAGTGTTATAGTTTTAGTTTATATAGAGCTATTTACATCATGCAAACGGGGCCACTGCAGAGGTTTGTGTAAATGATAGTCTATCTAATGCTGACAGGCTGATGGAAAACTCTCAAGGTCAGCTCTATCAAGAGCTACTTAAGAAAGTCGCTCTAGTCCTTGTCCTTGAAGGGGAAAAGCGGATCACCTTTCCTTATCTATCAATAAGATGTGACCAAAATCACCTTTCTGACTCAGCTGCCAGATGTCAGAATCACAAAAGCAGGACACTTTTGTCCTTTTCAAGGTCTGAAGATATCTTAATGTACATTAAAAGCTGAAAAATTAATAGCTGAAGCTTAAAGGCATTAAAGCTCTCTCAAAGATTTGACTAATATGCTTTCTTGCTCTTGGGTAATCTCGCTAAAGGCTATGCTACTGACTACTGTAAACAAAGAAACTTTGCAAGTGACAATCTAAGCTATAATTGTGTTTTATGAGTTACATAGTTAAATGTTGTGCTACACAGTAGTCTCATTTAATGCGTATTGTCCTAACGAAGAGGATGGTATACAAATTATGTATTATGTATTCAAGATTTAGAAAATACAAATACTCTGGGGTTACTTCCTATGTTCTCATAGAGCTTAGAATCTTAAGAGGACTACAGATGTCACAGCAAGGTATAGTGTGTCTTCTGTACTGAAATATTATGATTTAAGTTATGATGCTTCTAACCAAATCTTTCTCCCAAGAATTAACCATATTTTCACAGGATTTCTGTAACCTTATATTTTGAATGAAAGTGCATGGCACTAAGGAGACTGTATGAGTATATTCTGACTCAGATACTACTTTATGGAGGCATAGAGAATGTGAATGATTACTTGCTATATAAACATGTTTAAGACTAATGATGTCTAGCCATATATGATATTTTAAGGCTTTGCAACGAAAAAGCATATATTATATAATGTAAATAATTGTGTTTTTTATACTTCTACTCTTGTCCAGTATTATAAATTAATTGGCCTGTTCAAGAGATTTTCTAGGAACCATGAAAAGTTTCTAAGAACCGTCTAGTGGTGTCTCGCTGAACAAGATAAAATATCACTTCTGAGGAAGGGATCCTTTTTAAGAGTGTAGGCACTTAACGGCCCTAACCGCAACAACCCTGACCCTGAAGCTAATCCTAACCCTAACCCCAGACCCTGACTCTGACCCTAACCCTAACCTTAGCCCAACCCTAAAACTAACACTAACCCTAACCCTAACCCCTAACCCTAACCCAAACCCTAACCCTGTGATGGTCTCTGACATAACTATGGTATTCTGTGAACATGTGCAAGATTAATTCCAGGATTAAAATTGTGACAACCCAGACCTTGACGCTAACCCTGACCCTAACCCTAACCCCAGACCCTCTCTGACCCTAACCCTAACCCTAACCCTAACGCTAATGCTGATAAATCTAACGCTAACGCTAATGCTAACCCAACCCTAACCCTAACCCTAACCCTAATGCTAACCCAACCCTAACCCTAACCCCTCTAACCTTAACCCAAACCCTAACCCTAACCCCAGACCCTGTCTCTGACCCTAACCCAAACCCTAACACTAACCCTAACCCTAACCCAACCCTAACACTAACACTAACCCTATCCCTATACCTAACCCCTAACCCCTAACCCCTAACCCCTAACCCCTAACCCCTAACCCTAACCAAAACCCTAACCCTGTGATGGTCTCTGACATAACTATGGTATTCTGTGAACATGTGCAAGATTAATTCCAGGATTAAAACTGGGACAACCCTGACCTTGACGCTAACCCTGACCTTGACGCTAACCCTAACACTATCCCCAGACCCTGACTCTGACCCTAACCCTAACCCTAACCCTAACCCTAACCCAACCCTAACCCTAACCATTACCCTAACCCTAACCCCAGACCCTGTCTCTGACCCTAACCCTAACCCTATCCCAACCCTAACCCTAACCCTAACCCTAACCCCAGACCCTATATCTGTCCCTTAACCTAACCCTAACAATACTCCCAACCCTAACTCTAACCCTTACCCTAACCCTAACCCCAGACCCTGTCTCTGACCCTAACCCTAACCCTCTCCCAACCCAAACCCTAACCCTAAATCTAACCCTAACCCTATCTCTAACCCTAAGCTTGTAATGGTCTCTGACATCCCTATGGTATTGTGTGAACATGTGCAGGATTAATTCCATTAGAGCTAGTACACATCATGTAAACTGGGCCATATATCTTAATGTACTAATACATTAATAGCTGAAACTGTACTTATTATCGCTTAAAGGCATTAAAGTTCTCTCAAAGATATGAGTAATATGCTTTCTCGCTCTTCTGTAATCTCGCTAATGGCTATGCTACTGACTACTGTAAAAACTTTGCAAGTGACTCTGCACGTGTGTTTTATCAGTTATATAGTTAAATGTTGTGCTGCAGATCTCACAATAGTGTCTTGCTGAATAAGAAAACATATCCCTTCTCAGGAAGGGATCCTTTCTAAGAGGATGGTATACAAATCATGATCTTTCCATATATTGGAACACTGTCCATTGGATTTATAGATTCTTACAAACTAAACCTATTTGGCTTACCAATGCTAAAGAGCATCCTGAACACAGGGCTAATAGCTTGACCTCTGAGATAGTGTCAGAAGGTCCTCTACTTAACAGAGGGACTTCTGAACCTCCTCAGAGCAAGAGACTATTCCTGAAGGGATACTCTCTGTACTCTGTGCGATATGCACAATGCTAATACATTGTACAGCGCATACACAGATTGGTACAGCCAAAGAGACTTTAAACAGCTTTAAGCTAACACATAGTTCAGCATTGCTGTCTAAGACTAGAAAGAATATGCATAGCATGTACATAGACAATGCCTGATCTTAATGATGATAAGAATAGAAGTCTAAAGGATTCAAGACTTAGAAAATACAGATACTCTGGGATAACTTCCTATGTTCTGATAGAGCTTAGATTCTAAAGAGGACTACAGATGACACGGCAAGGTATAGTGTTTCTTCTGTACTGAAATATTATGATTTAAGTTAGGATGCTTCTAACCAAATCTTTCTCCAAAGAATTAACCATATTTTTAAAGGATTTCTTTAACCTTATATTCTGAATGAAAGTGCACGGCACTAAGGAGACTATGAGTATATTCTGACTCAGATACTCCTTTAGGGAGGCATAGTGTGAATGATTAATATAGAAACATGTTTAAGACTAGCCATATCCTAACCCAAACCCTAGTCCGCGACCCTGTCTCTGACCCTTAACCTAACCCTAACAATAACCCAACCCTAACACTAAACCCAGACCCTAAACCTAACCCTAACCCTAACCCCAGACCATGTCTCTGACCCTAACCCTAACTCTAACCCTAAGCCAACCCTAACCCTAAATCTAACCCTAACCCTATCCCTAACCCTATACCTGTAATGGTCTCTGATATAACTATAGCATTCTGTGAACATGTGCAGGATTAATTCCATTTAGAGCTAGTACACATCATGCAAACTGGGCCACTGCAGAGGATTGTGTAATGTATAATGAAAGTCTGTGTAATGCTGACAGGCTGATGGAATACTCTCAATGTCAGCTCTATCACTTTTCTGACAGCTGCCAGATGTCAGAATCACAAAAGCAGGACACTTTAGTCCTTCTCAAGGTCTTAAGATATCTTAATGTACATTAATAGCTGAAACAGTACTTATTATCATTAAAGGCATTAAAGTTCTCTCAAAGATATGAGTAATATGATTTCTTGCTCTTCTGTAATCTCAAGGTCTTAAGATATATTAATGAACTAAGAGTACATTAATAGCTGAAACTGTACTTATTATAGCTTAAAGGCATTAAAGTTCTCTCAAAGATATAATATGCTTTCTTGCTCTTCTGTCATCTCGCTAAAGGCTATGCTACTGACTACTGTAAAATCTTTGCAAGTGACTCTGCACGTGTGTTTTATGAGTTATATAGTTAAATGTTGTGCTACAGATCTCACAGTAGTGTCTCATTTAATGCGTATTGCCCTAACGAAGAGGATGGTATACAAATCATGATCTTTCCATATATTGGAACACTGAGAGTCCATTGGATTTATAGAGTCTTACAATAAACCTATTTGGCTTACCAATGCTAAAGTGCATCCTGAACACAGGGCTAATAGCTAGACCTCTGTGATAGTGTCAGAAGGTCCTCTACTTAGCAGAGGGACTTCTGAACCTCCTCAGAACAAGAGACTTTTCCTGAAGGGAAAGGAGACTCTCTGTACTCTGTGCGATATGAGCAATTCTAATACATTGTACAGCACATACAGAGATTGGCACAGCCAAAGAGACCTTAAACAGCTTTAAGCTAACACATAGTATTTATATATTCAGCATTGCTATCTAAAACTAGGAAAAAATAAGCATAGCATTTACATAGACAATGCCTGATCTTAATGATGATCAGTTAAGAATATTAATAGAAGTCTTTAAAGGATTCAAGACTTTGAAAATACAGATACTCTGGGATAACTTCATATGTTCTCATAGATACTTAGAGGACTACAGATGACACAGCAAGGTAGAGTGTGTCTTCTGTATTGAAATATTATGATGATTTAAATTAGGATGCTTCTAACCAAATCTTTCTCCAAAGAACCATATTTTGACAGGATTTCTGTAACCTTATATTCTGAATGAAAGTGGATTGCACTAAAGATTATTATATTCTGATTAAGATACTCCTTTATGGAGGCATAGAGAGTGTGAATATTACTTGCGATATAAACATGTTTTAAGACTAATGATGTCTATCCTTATATGATATTTTTAGCCTTTGTAACCAGAAAGCATATATTCTATAATATAAATAAATGTGTTTTTTATACTTCTACTCTTGTCCAGTATTATAAATTTATTGTCGTGTTCAAGAGATTTTCTAGGAACCATCACAAGTTTAAAAGGAATGTTGATTCTGGTGGTGTCTCGCAGAATAAGATAACATATCCCTTCTCAGGAAGAGATCCTTTCTAAGAGTGTAGGCCCTTAACGGCCCGAACCGCGATAACCCTGACCCTGACCCTGACCCTAACCCTAACCCTAATCCCAAACCTTAACCCTAACCCTAACCCTAACCCAAACCCTAACCCTAACACGAACCCTATCCCTCTCATGGTCTCTGACATAACTATGGTATTCTTTGAACATTTTCAGGATTAATTCTATGTAGAGCTAGTAAACATCATGCAAACTGGGCCACTGAAGAGGTTTGTGTCATGTATAATGAAAGTCTGTGTAATGCTGACAGGCTGATGGAATACTCTCATGGTCAGCCCTATCAAGAGCTACCTAATAATGTCGCTCTTGTCCTTGTACGGGCAAAGCAGACCACCTTTCTTTATCTATCAATAAGATGTGACCTAAACCACCTTTCTGACTGCTGCCAGATGTCAGAATCACAAAAGGAGGACACTTTTGCCCTTCTCAAGGTCTTAATATATCTTAATGTACTAAAAGTACATTAATAGCTGAAACTGTACTTATTATAGCTTAAAGGCATTAGTTCTCTCAAAGATATGAGTAGTATGCTTTCTTGCTCTTTTGTAATCTCGCTAAAGGCTATGCTACGGTACTGTAAACAAAGACACTTTGCATGTGACAACGTGTTATACTTGTGTTTTATGAGTTATATAGTTAAATGTTGTGCTACAGATCTCACAGTAGTCTCATTTAATACGTATTATCCTAACGAAGAGGATGGTATACAAATTATGTATATAACGTGATCATGTAACTCAGAAATAAGTGTTTATACTTTAAGCAACGTGCTGGAAGAAAAGGATGCCAAATATATACATAAAGATCTGAGCAGCTGCTAGTAAGCCATTTGTGCACTGCACATCATATCAGACACAGGGAATAATAAGTATCCCTCTTAATGGATAAGAAAGAGGAGATAAAGGATCTCTCTTCACCCTTAATGAGTAGAAACAATATAAATACCCACAGTACATGGTCTCTGACATAAGTATGGTATTCTGTGAACATTTGCAGGATTAATTCCATATAGAGCTAGTACACATCATGCAAACTGGGCCACTGCAGAGGTTTGTGTCATGTATAATGAAAGTCTGTGTAATGCTGACAGGCTGATGGAATACTCTCAAGGTCAGCTCTGTCAAGAGCTACCTAAGAAATACACTCTAGTCCTTGTCCTTGAAGGGGCAAAGCAGAGCACCTTTCCTTATCTATCAAGAAGATGTGACCAAAATCACCTTTCTGACTCAGTTGCCAGAGGTCAGAATCACCCTTAATGAGTCTAGAAACAGTATCAATACAGCCACAGTACAGCCATCACTACAGATTGTTAATGCTGGCAGACTGCAGCAGTCTGAAATAACATTTCTCCATCTCAGAGGCCTGAGATGTAAAACATTGAGACTCTGATCCTTGCGTGGACAGCAGTTCTCTGAGGTATCTTGAAGTATCAAGATCTGGATATTTCAACATATCTTACTTACAGTCTTCTTGTGAGACTGCTCTATTCCTAGAAGAGGATAGAGACCCTTAGAATTCCTATTCTTTGAATGGGAACCCAAGTGCAGTGATTTTTCCATATATTGGAACACTGAGAGTTCATTGGATTTATGGATTCTTACAAACGAAACCTATTTGGCTTACCAATGCTAAAGAGCATCCTGAACACAGGGCTCCCAGTATATGGAAAGATCATGATTTGTATACCATCCTCTTAGAAAGGATCCCTTCCTGAGAAGGGATATGTTTTCTTATTCAGTGAGACACTACTGTGAGATCTGTAGCACAACATTTAACTATATAACTCATAAAACACACGTGAAGAGTCACTTGCAAAGTTTTTACAGTAGTCAGTAGCATAGCCTTTAGCGAGATTACAGAAGAGCAAGAAAGCATATTACATATCTTTGAGAGGTTTAATGCCTTTAAGCTATAATAAGAACAGTTTCAGCTATTAATGTACTCTTAGTACATTAAGATATCTTAAGACCTTGAGAAGGACAAAAGTGTTCTGCTTTTGTGATTCTGACATCTGGCAGCTGTCAGAAAAGTGGTTTAGGTCACATCTTATTGATAGATACAGAATGGTGCTAGGAACCATCACAAGTTTCTAGGAAATGTTGATTCTGGTGGTGTCTCGCGGAATAAGATATCCCTTCTCAGGAAGGGATCCTTTCTAACAGTGTTGGCACTTAACAGCCTGAACCACGACAACCCTGACCCTGACCCTAACCCTAATCCCAAACCCTAACCGTGACCCTGACCCTAACCTTAACTTTAACCCTAACCCAACCCTAACCCTAACCCTAACCCTAACCCTAACCCAAACCCTAACCCTTACACGAACCCTCACCCTAACCCTAACCCCAACACTGTCAAGGTCTCTGAAATAACTATGGTATTCTTTGAACATTTGCAGGATTAATTCCATGTAGAGGTAGTACACATCATGCAAACTGGGCCACTACAGAGGTTTGTGTAGTATAACGAAAGTCTGTGTAATGCTGACAGGCCGATGGAATACTCTCAAGGTCAGCTCTGTCAAGAGCTACCAAAGAAAGTTGATCTAGTCCTTGTCCTTGAAGGGGCAAAGCAGAGCACCTTTCCTTATCAATCAAGATGTGACCAAAATCACCTTTCTGACTCAGCTGCCAGATGTCAGAATCACAAAAGCAGGACACTTTTGTCCTTCTCAAGGTCTTAAGATATCTTAATGTACTAAGAGTACATTAATAGCTGAAACAGTACTTTTATAGCTTAAATGCATTAAAGTTCTCTCAAAGATATGAGTAATATGCTTTCTTTCTTTTCTGTAATCTCGCTAAAGGCTATGCTACTGACTACTGTAAACAAAGACACTTTGCAAGTGACAATGTAAGCTATAATTGTGTTTTGTGAGTTATATAGTTAAATGTTGTGCTACAGATCTCACAGTAGTTTCATTAAATGCGTATTGTCCTAACGAAGAAGATGGTATAGAAATTATGTATATAACGTGATCATGTAACTCAGAAATAAGTGTTTATACTTTAAGCAAAGTGGACTGAAAGGAAAGGACGCCCATAGATGGACATGGAGAGCTGAGCAGCTGCTAGTAAGCCATTTCTGCACTGCACATTATATCAGACAAAGGGAATAAAAGGTATCGCTCTTAATGGATAAGAAAGAGGAGATATATTCTGATTAAGTATATTCTGATTAAGATACTCCTTTATGGAGGCATAGAGTTTGAATGATTACTTGCTATATAAACATGTTTAAGACTAATGATGTCTAGCCTTATATGATATTTTAAGGCTTTGCAACCAAAAAACATATATTATATAATGTAAATAAATATTTTTTATATAGTTCTGCTCCTCTCCAGTATTATAAATTTATTGTCGTGTTCAAGAGATTTCCTAGGAACCATCACAAGTTGCTAGGAAATGTTGATTCTCGTAATGTGGAATAAGATAACATATCACTTCTCAGGAAGCGATCCTTTCTAAGAGTGTAGGCACTTAATGGCCTGAACCGCGACAACCCTGACCCTGACCCTAACCCTAACCCTAATCACAAACCCTAACCCTGACCCTGACCCTAACCCTAACCCAACCCTAACCCTAACCCTAACACAACCCTAACCCTAACCCTCACACTAACCCTAACCCTAACCCTGTCATGGTCAATGGTATTCTGTGAACATGTGCAGGATTAATTCCATATAGAGCACATCATGCAAACTGGGCCACTGCAGAGGTTTGTGTAATGTATAATGAAAGTCTGTGTAATGCTGACAGGCTGATGGAATACTCTCAAGGTCAGCTCTATCAAGAGCTACCTAATAATGTCGTTCTAGTCCTTGTCCTTGAAGGGGCAAAGCAGAGCACCATTCTTTATTAATAAAATGTGACCGAAACCACCTTTCTGACAGCTGCCAGATGTCAGAATCACAAAAGCTTTTGTCCTCCTCAAGATATCTTAATGTACTGATACATTAATAGCTGAAACTGTACTTATTATAGCTTAGGCATCAAAGATATGAGTAATCTGCTTTCTTGCTCTTCTGTAATCTCGCTAAAGGCTATGCTACTGACTACTCTAAACAAAGACACTTTGCAAGTGACAATGTAAGCCAGTGTTGGCGAACCTATGGCACGCGTGCCACAAGCGGCACGCCGAGCCCTTTCTATGGGCACGTGTGGAGCCGCCGGGCCCCCCCACCCGTCCCCCGCCCCCTCGTTGCGGCCTCAACGCCATCTGCCTCCATTGCCCCGCTCCGCCTTAGCATCAGCAGCAGCGCCGCCGCCCCACCCAGGTGCC
>NC_079326.1:2534106-2586606 GCF_029931775.1 Euleptes europaea
TCTGACATAAATATGGTATTCTGCGAATATGTGCAGGATTAATTCCAGGATTAAAACTGTGACAACCCTGACCCTGACACTAACCCTGACCCTAACCCTAACCCCAGACCCTGACTCTGATCCTAACCCTAACCGTAACCCTAACCCTAACCCTTACCCTAACACTAACACTAACCCAACACTAACCCTAACCCTAACCCAACCCTAACCCTAACACAACCCTAACCCTAACCCAAACCCTCACATTAACCCTAACCCTGTCATGGTCAATGGTATTCTGTGAACATGTGCAGGGTTAATTCCATATAGAGCTAGTACACATCACGCAAACTGGGCAACTGCAGAGGTTTGTGTAATGTATAATGAAAGTCTGTGTAATGCTGACAGGCTGATGGAATACTCTCAATGTCAGCTCTATCAAGAGCTACCTAATAATGTCGCTCTAATCCTTGTCCTTGAAGGGGCAAAGCAGAGCACCATTCTTTATCTATCAATAAGATGTGACCTAAACCACTTTTCTGACAGCTGCCAGATGTCAGAATCACAAAAGCAGGACACTTTTGTCCTTCTCAAGGTCTTAAGATATCTTAATGTACTAAGAGTACATTAATAGCTGAAACTGTACTTAATATAGCTTAAAGGCATTAAAGTTCTCTCAAAGATATGAGTAATATGCTTTCTTGTTCTTCTGTAATCTCGCTAAAGGCGATGCTACTGAATACTGTAAAAACTTTGCAAGTGACTCTGCACGTGTGTTTTATGAGTTATATAGTTAAATGTTGTGCTACAGATCTCACAGTAGTGTCTCGCTGAATAAGAAAACATATCCCTTCTCAGGAAGGAATCCTTTCTAAGAGGATGGTATACAAATCATGATCTTTCCATATATTGGAACACTGAGAGTCCATTGGATTTATAGATTCTTACAAACTAAACCTATTTGGCTTACCAATGCTAAAGAGCATCCTGAACACAGGGCTAATAGCTATGAGATAGTGTCAGAAGGTCCTCTACTTAACAGAGGAACTTCTGAACCTCCTCAGAGCAAGAGACTATTCCTGGAGACTCTCTGTACTCTGCGCGATATGCACAATGCTAATACATTGTACACAGATTGGCACAGCCAAAGAGACTTTAAACATCTTTAAGCTAACACATAGTATTTATATGTTCAGCATTGCTGTCTAAAACTAGAAAGAATATGCATAGCATGTACATAGACAACGCTTGATCTTAATGATAAGAATCTTAATAGAAGACTTTAAAGGATTCAAGACAGAAAATACAGATACTCTGGGATAACTTCCTATGTTCTCATAGAGCTTAGATTCTTAAGAGGACTACAGATGACACAGCAAGGTATAGTGTTTCTTCTATACTGAAATATTATGATTTAAGTTAGGATGCTTCTAACCAAATCTTTCTCCAAAGAATTAACCATATTTTTACAGGATTTCTGTAATAAATTCTGAATGACAGTGCACAGCACTAAGGAGACTTTATGAGTATATTCTGACTCAGATACTCCTTTAGGGAGGCATAGTGTGAATGATTACTTGCTATAGAAACATGTTTGACTAATGATGTCTAGCTATATATTATATTTTAAGGCTTTGCAACCAAAAAGCATATATTATATAATGTAAATAAATGTGTTTTTTATACACTTGTCCAGTATTATAAATTTATTGGCGTGTTCCAGAGATTTTCTAGGAACAAAAGCAAGTTTCTAGGAACTGTTGATTACGGTCCAGTGGTGTCTCGCTGAACAAGATAAGATATCCCTTCTCAGGAAGGGATCCTTTTTAAGAGTGTAGGCACTTAACGGCCCGAACCGCGACAACACTGACCCTGACCCTGACGCTTATCCTAATGCTAACTCTAACTCCAGACCCTGACTCTGACCCTAACCCTAACCCTAACCCAACCCTTACCCTAACCCTAACCCTAACCCTAACCGTAACCCTAACCCTAACCCTAACCCTAACTCTAACCCTAACCCTAACCCTAACCCTAACCGTAACCCTAACCCTAACCCTAACCCTAACCCTAACCCTAACCCTAACCCTAACCCTAACCCTAACGCTTACCCTATCATGGTCTCTGACATAACTATGGTATTCTGTGAACATGTGCAGGATTAATTCCAGGATTAAAACCTTGTCAACCCTTACCCTGACGCTAACCCTGACCCTAAACCCTAACCCTAACCCCAGACCCTTTCTCTGACCCTAACCCTAACCCTAAATCTAACCCTAACCCTAACCCTAACCCTATCCCCAAACTTAACCCTGTCATGGTCTCTGACATACCTATGAGTAATATGCCCTGTCTCTGACCCTTAACCTAACCCTAAAATAACCCAACCCTAACCCTAACCCCAGACCCTAAAACTAACCCTAACCCTAGCCCTAACCCCAGACCCTGTCTCTGACCCTAACCCTAACCCAACACAACCCTAACCCTAAATCTAACTCTAACCCTATCCCAAAACTTAACCCTGTCATGGTCTCTGACATAACTATGGTATTCTGTGAACATGTGCAGGATTAATTTCATTTAGAGCTAGTACACATCATGCAAAGTGAGCCACTGCAGAGGTTTGAGTAATGTATAATGAAAGTCTGTGTAATGCTGACAGGCTGATGGAATACTCTCAATGTCAGCTCTATCAAGAGCTACCTAATAATGTCGCTCTAATCCTTGTCCTTGAAGGGGCAAAGCAAGCACCATTCTTTATCTATCAATAAGATGTGACCTATGCTACTGACTACTGCAAAAACTTTGCAAGTGACTGCACGTGTGTTTTATGAGTTTATATAGATAATGTTGTGATACAAATCTCACAGTAGTGTCTTGCTGAATAAGAAAACCTATCCCTTCTCAGGAAGGGATCCTTTCTAAGAGGATGGTATACAAATCATGATCTTTCCATATATTGGAACACTGAGAGTCCATTGGATTTATAGATTTTTAAAAACTAAACCTATTTGGCTTACCAATGCAAAAGAGCATCCTGAACACAGGGCTAACAGCTAGACTTCTGAGATAGTGTCAGAAGGTCCTCTACTTAACAGACGGACTTCTGAACCTCCTCAGAACAAGAGACTATTCCTGAAGGAAGACTCTCTGTACTCTGTGCGATATGCACAATGCTAATACATTGTACAGCGCATACACAGATTGGCACAGCCAAAGAGACTTTAAACAGCTTTAAGCTAACACATAGTATTTATATGTTCAGCATTGCTGTCTAAAACTAGAAAGAATATGCATAGCATGTACATAGACAACGCTTGATCTTAATGATAAGAATCTTAATAGAAGACTTTAAAGGATTCAAGACAGAAAATACAGATACTCTGGGATAACCTCATAGATTCTTAAGAGGACTACAGATGACAGCAAGGTATAGTGTTTCTTCTGTACTGGAAGAGGATTTAAGAGGATCCTTCTAACCAAATCTTTCTCCAAAGAATTAACCATATTTTTACAGGATGTCTGTAACCTTATATTCTGAATGAAAGTGCATGGCACTAAGGATACTTTATGAGTATATTCTGACTCAGATACTCCTTTAGGGAGGCATAGTGTGAATGATTACTTGTTATAGAAACATGTTTAATGATGTCTAGCCATATATGATATTTTAAGGCTTTGCAACCAAAAAGCATATATTATATATGTAAATAAATGTGTTTTGTATACTCTTGTCCAGTATTATACATTTATTTGCGTGTTCAAGAGATTTTCTAGGAACCATAACAAGTTTCTAGGAACCGTTGATTCCGGTCTAGTGGTGTCTCACTGAACAAAATAACATATCCCTTCTCAGGAAGGGATCCTTTTTAAGAGTGTCGGCACTTAAAGGCCCGAACCATGACAACCCTGACCCTGACCCTGACGCTAATCCTAATGCTAACCATAACCCAAGAGCCTGACTCGGACCCTAACCCTAACCATAACCCAAACCTAACAATAATGTAACCCTTTGATACTAATTAAATAATATGTTGGCTATGTATTATTTAATTAGTATCAAACAATTGCTGAGTAAATTTTAGACTTTGACAAAATAGAATATCCACAAAATAGAATATCCACACAAGCAGAATAACTGACTGAATGACACTGTATTAAAAATTTTTTAATTTTATTTTTATTGCTGTATAGATGTTTTTAATATACAACTGAGCTTATTTCATAACACTGTATTGTTTTTATATTTACAACGATTTATCCCTCCCCTTTTTTCCTGTACCCTTTCACTTATACAAATAAAATACAAATAAATAATAATAATAATAATAATGTAACCCTAACCCTAACCCTAACCCTAACCCTGTCATGGTCTCTGACATAACTATGGTATTCTGTGAACATGTGCAGCATTAATTCCAGGATTATAACCGTGACAACCCTTACCCTGACGCTAACCCTGACCCTAAACCTAACCCCAGACCATTACTCTGACCCTAATCCTAACCCTAACACAACCATATCCCTAACCCTAACCCCAACCCTAACCCTAACCCTAACCCTAACCCTAACCCTAACCCTAACCCTAAACCCAACCCCAGACCCTGTCTCTGACCCTTAACCTAACAATAACCCCCTAAAATTAACCCCAGACCCTAAACCTAACACTAACCCTAACCCTTACCCAGACCCTTTCTCTAACCCTAACCCTAACCGAACCCTAACCCTAAACCTAAATCTAACCCTAACCCTATTCCTAACCCTAACCCTAACCCTGTCATGGTCTCTGACATAACTATGGTATTCTGTGAACATGTGCAGGATTAATTCCATTTAGAGCTAGTACACATCATGTAAACTGGGCCACTGCAGAAGTTTGTGTAATGTATAATGAAAGTCTGTGTAATGCTGACAGGCTGATGGAATACTCTCAAAGTCAACACTATCAAGAGCTACCTAATAATGTCACTCTAGTCCTTGTCCTTGAAGGGGCAAAGCAGAGCACCATTCTTTATCTGTCAATAAGATGTGACCTAAACCACTGCCAGAACATGACAGCTGCCACATGTCAGAATCACAAAAGCAGGACACTTTTGTCCTTCTCAAGGTCTTAAGATATCTTAATGTACTAATACATTAATAGCTGAAACTGTACTTATTATACCTTAAAGGCATTATTCTCTCAAAGATATGAGTAATATGCTTTCTTGTTCTTCTGTAATCTCGATAAAGGCTATGCTACAGACTACTGTAAAAACTGTGCAAGTGACTCTGCACGTGTGTTTTATGAGTTATATAGTTAAATGTTGTGCTACAGATCTCACAGTAGTGTCTCGCTGAATAAGAAAACATATCCCTTCTCAGGAAGGGATCCTTTCTAAGAGGATGGTATACAAATCATGATCTTTCCATATATTGGAACACTGAGATTCCATTGGATTTATAGATTCTTACAAACCTATTTGGCTTACCAATGCTAAAGAGCATCCTGAACACAGGGCTAGACCTCTGAGGGTCAGAAAGTCCTCTACTTAACAGAGGGACTTCTGAACCTCCTCAGAGCAAGAGACCAGAGATGTTCCTGAAGGGAAAGGAGACTCTCTGTACTCTGTGAGATATGCACAATGCTGATACATTGTACAGCGCATACACAGATTGGCACAGCCAAAGAGACTTTAAACAGCTTTAAGCTAACACATAGTATTTATATATTCAGCATTGCTGTCTAAAACTAGAAAGAATATGGATAGCATGTACATAGACAATGCCTGATGTTAATGATGATCAGTTAAGAATATTAATAGAAGTCTTTAAAGGATTCAAAAGTCTTTAAAGAAGTCTTTAAAGGATTTAGAAAATACAGATACTCTGGGATAACTTCATATGTTCTCATAGATACTTAGAGGACTACAGATGACACAGCAAGGTATAGTGTGTCTTCTGTACTGAAATATTATGATGATTTAAGTTAGGATGCTTCTAACTAAATCTTTCTCCAAAGAATTAACCATATTTTTACAGGATTTCTGTAACATATTCCTGAAGGGAAAGGAGACTCTCTGTACTGTGTGCGATACAAAAGGGGTAGGGTTAGATTTAGGGTTAGGGTTAGGTTAGGGTTAGGGTTGGTTTGGGTTAGGTTTAGGGTTAGGATTAGGGTCACAGAATGCCATAGTTATGTCAGAGACCATGACAGGGTAAGGGTTAGGGTTAGGGGTTAGGGGTTAGGGTTAGGGTTAGGGTTAATGTTGGGTTAGGGTTAGGGTCAGAGTCAGGGTCTGGGATTACAGTTAGGGTTAGGGTTAGGATTAGCGTCAGGGTCAGGGTCAGATTTGCCGTGGTTTGGGCCGTTAAGGGCCTACACTCTTATAAAGGATCCCTTCCTGAGATGGGATATGTTATCTTGTTCAGCGAGACACCACTAGACCGGAAAACGGTTCCTAGAAACTTGTCATGGTTCCTAGAAATCTCTTGAACACGCCAATAAATTTATAATACTGGACAAGAGTAGAAGTATAAAAAACACATTTATTTACATTATATATTTGCTTTTTGATTGCAAAGCCTTAAAATATCATATATGGCTAGATATCATTAGTCTTAAACATGTTTATATAGCAAGTAATCATTCACATTCTCTATGCCTCCATAAAGGAGTATCTGAGTCAGAATATACTCATAAAGTATCCTTAGTGCCGTGCACTTTCATTCAGAATATAAGGTTACAGAAATCCCGTCAAAATATGGTTAATTCTTTGGAGAAAGATTTGGTTAGAAGCATCCTAACTTAAATCATAATATTTCAGTACAGAAGACACACTATACCTTGCTGTGTCAAATGTAGTCCTCTTAAGAATCTGAGCTCTATGATAAAGTATGAAGTTATCCCAGAGTATCTGTATTTTCTAAGCCTTGAATCCTTTAAAGATTTCTATTAAGATTCTTAACTGATAATCATTAAGATCAGGGCATTGTCTATGTACATGCTACGCATATTCTTTCTAGTTTTAGAAAGCAATGCTGAATTTATAAATACTATGTGTTAGCTTAAAGGTGTTTAAAGTCTCTTTGGCTGTGCCAATCTGTGTATGCGCTGTACAATGTATCAGCATTGTACATATCTCACAGAGTACAGGGAGTCTCCTTTCCCTTCAGGAACATCTCTGGTCTCTTGCTCTGAGGAGGTCTAGCTATTATCCCTGTGTTTAGCATTGGTAAGCCAAATAGGTTTAGTTTGTAAGAATCCATAAATCCAATGGACTCTGTGTTCCAATATATGGAAAGATCTCTGCACTTGGGTTCCCATTCAAAGAATAGGAATTCTAAGGGTCTCTATCCTCTTCTAGGAATAGTCTCACAAGAAGACTGTAAGTAAGATATGTTCAAATCTCCAGAACTTAATACTTCAAGATACCTGAGAGAACTGCTGTCCACACAAGGATCAGAGTCTCAATGTTTTACATCTCAGGCCTTTGAGATGGAGAAATGTTACTTCAGACAGCTGCAGTCTGCCAGCAATAACAATCTGAAATGCTGGCTGTACTGTGGCTGTATTTATACTGTCTCTAGACTCATTAAGGGTGAATAGAGATCCTTTGTCTCCTCTTTCTTATCCATTAAGAGGGATACCTATTATTCGCTGTGTTGGATATGATGTGCAGTGCAGAAATGGCTTACTAGCAGCTGCTCAGCTCTTTATGTATATATTTGGCGTCCTTTCCTTCCAGTCCACGTTGCTTAAAGTATAAACACTTATTAGTGAGATACATGATCACGTTATATACATAATTTGTATACCATCCTCTTTGTTAGGACAATACGCATTAAATGAGACTACTGTGAGATCTGTAGCACAACATTTAACTATGTAACTCATAAAACACAATTATAGCTTACATTGTCACTTGCAAAGTGTCTATATTTACAGTAGTCAGTAGCATAGCCTTTAGCGAGATTACAGAAGAGCAAGAAAGTACTACTCATATCTTTGAGAGAGCTTTAATGCCTTTCAGCTATAATTACAGTTTCAGCTGCTAATGTACATTAAGATATCTTAAGACATTGAGAAGGACAAAAGTGTCCAGCTATTGTGATTGTGGCAGCTGAGTCAGAAAGGTGATTTTGCTCACAGATAAGGAAAGGTGCTCTGCTTTGCCCCTTGAAGGACAAGGACTAGAGCGAATTTCTTAGGTAGCTCTTGACAGAGCTGACCTTGAGAGTATTCCATCAGCCTGTCAGCATTACACAGACTCATTATACAGTACACAAACCTCTGCAGTGGCTCAGTTTGCATGGTGTGTACTAGCTCTATATGGAATTAATCCTGCACATGTTCACCGAATACCATAGTAATTTCATTGACCATGAAAGGGTTAGTGTGAGGGTTAGGGTTAAGGTTAGGGGTTGGGGTTGGGATTAGGGTCATGTCAGGGTCAGGGTCAGGGTCACGGTCAGGGTCAGGGTCAGGGTCAGGTTTGTTGCGGTTTGGGCCTTTAAGTGCCTACACTCTTAGAAAGGATCCCTTCCTGAGAAGGGATATGTTATCTTATTCAGCGAGACACCACTAGATCGGAATCAACAGTTCGTAGAAACTGAGTTACATGATCATGTTATATACATAATTTGTATACCATCCTCTTCGTTAGGACAATACGCATTAAATGAGACTACTGAGAAATCTGTAGCACAACATTTAACAATATAACTCATAAAACACAAGTATAGCTTACATTGTCACTTGCAAAGTGTATTTGTTTACAGTAGTCAGTAGCATAGCCTTTAGCGAGATTACAGAAGATGAAGAAAGCATATTATTCATATCTTTGAGAGAACTTTAATGCCTTTAAGCTATAATAAGTACAGTTTCAGCCATTAATGTACTTTTAGTACATTAAAATATCTTAAGATCTTGAGGACAGAAGTGTACTGCTTTTGTGATTCTGACATCTGGCAGCTGAGTCAGAAAGGTGATTTTGGTCACATCTTATTGATAGATAAGGAAAGGTGCTCTGCTTTGCCCCTTCAAGAACAAGGACTAGAGGGACTTGCTTAGGTAGCTCTTGACAGAGCTGACCTTGAGAGTATTCCATCAGCCTTTCAGCATTACACAGACTTTCATTATACATGACACAAACCTCTGCAGTGGCCCAGTTTGCATGATGTGTACTTGCTCTATATGGAATTAATCCTGCACATGTTCACAGAATACCATACTTATGTCAGAGACCATGACAGCGCTAGGGTAAGGGTTAAGGTTAAGGTTAAGGTTAAGGTTAAGGTTAAGGTTAAGGTTAGTGTTAGTGTTAGTGTTAGTGTTAGGGTTTGGGGTTAGGGTTAGGGTTAGGGTTAGGGTCGGGGTGAGGGTTTTCGCGGTTCGGTCCTTTAAGTGCCCACATTCTTTGAAAGGAACCCTTCCTGAGATGGGACCAGAGCTACTTTATTAGGTGGCTATTTATACAGCTGACCTTGAGAGTATTCCATCAGCCTGTCCGCATTACACAGACTTTCACTACACATTACCCAAACCTCTGCAGTGGCCCAGTTTGCATGATGTGTACTAGCTCTATATGGAATTAATCCTGAACATGTTCACAGAATACCATAGTTATGTCAGAGACTATGACAGGGTTAGGGGTTAGGGTTAGGGTTAGAGAGGGTTGAGTTAGGGTTAGGGTTAGCGTTAGGTTTAGGGTTAGGGTTTGGGGTCATGGTCAGGGTTGCCGCGTTTCGGGTCTTTACGTGCCTACACTCTTAGAAAGGACCCCTTCCTGAGAAGGGATGTTCTTATTCAGCAAGACACTACTGTGTCCAGCTATTGTGATTCTGGCAGCTGAGTCAGAAAGGTGATTTTGCTCACATCTTATTGATAGATAAGGAAAGGGCTCTGCTTTGCCCCTTAAAGGACTAGAGCGAATTTCTTAGGTAGCTCTTGATAGAGCTGACCTTGAGAGTATTCCATCAGCCTGTCAGCATTACACAGACTTTAAATATACATTACACAAACCTCTGCAGTGGCCCAGTTTGCATGATGTGTACTAGCTGTATATGGAATTATTCCTGCACATGTTCACATAATACCATAGTTAATTCATTGACCATGACAGGGTTAGGGTTAGTGTGAGGGTTAGGGTTAGGGTTAAGGTTAGGGTTAGGGTTAGGGTCAGGGTCAGGGTCAGGGTTAGGGTTAGGGTTAGGGTCAGGGTCAGGGTCAGGGTCAGGGTCAGGGTTAGGGTTTGGGTTTGGGGTTAGGGTTAGGGTTAGGATTAGGGTCAGGGTCAGGGTCAGGGTTGTCGCGGTTCGGGCCATTAAGTTCCTACACTCTTAGAAAGGATCCCTTCCTGAGAAGGGATATGTTTTCTTATTCCGCGAGACATCACGATAATCAACATTTCCTAGCATCTTGTGATGGTTCCTAGAAAATCTCTTGAACATGACAATAAATTTATAATACTGGAAAGGAGCAGAACGATAAAAAAAAGATTTATTTACATTATATAATATATGCTTTTTGGTTGCAAAGTCTTAAAATAAAGTATCCTTAGTGCAATGCACTTTCATTCAGAATATAAGGTTACAGAATTCCTGTCAAAATATGGTTAATTCTTTGGAGAAAGATTTGGTTAGAAGCATCCTGACTTAAATCATAATATTTCAGATACTCCTTTAGCGAGGCATAGAGAGTGTGAATGATTACTTGCAATAGAAACATGTTTAAGACTAAAGATGACTAGCCATATATGATATTTTAAGGCTTTGCAACGAAAAAGCATATATTATATAATGTAAATAATTGTGTTTTTGTACTGCACCCTTGTGCAGTATTATAATTTAAAAATTTATAATTCGCGTGTTAAGAGATTTTCTAGGAATCATAACAAGTTTCTAGGAACCGTTGAGTGGTGTCTCGCTGAACAAGATAACATATCCCTTCTCAGGAAGGGATCCTTTTTAAGAGTGTAGGCACTTAACGGCCCGAACCACAACAACCCTGACCCTGACGCTAATCCTAACCCTAACCCCAGACCCTCTGACCCTAACCCTAACCCTAACCCTAAACCTAAACCTAACCCTAACCCTAACCTGTAACCTTAACGCAATCCCTAACCCTGAGATGGTCTCTGACATATCTATGGTATTCTGTGAACATGTTCAAGATTAATTCAAGGATTAAAACTGCGACAACCCTGACCTTGACGCTAACCCTGACCCTGACCCTAACCCTAACCCTAACCCCAGACACTGACTCTGACCCTAACCCTAACCCTAACCCTAACCCTAACCCTAACCAAACCCTAACCCTAACCCTAACCCTAACCCTAACCCTAACCCTAACCCCAGACCCTGTCTCTGACCCTAACCCTAACACTACGCCTAACCCCTAACCCCTAACCCTAAACCAAACCCTAACCCTGTGATGGTCTCTGACATAACTATGGTATTCTGTGAACATGTGCAAGATTAATTCCAGGATTAAAACTGCGACAACCCTAAACTTGATGCTAAACCTGACCCTAACCCTATCCCAAGACCGTGACACTGACCCTAACCCTAACCCTAACACTAACCCAACCCTAACTCTAACCCTAACCCTAACCCTAACCCTAACCCTAACCCTAACCATAACCATAACCCTAACCCAACCCTAACCCTAACCCCAGACCCTGTCTCCGACCCTAACCCTAACCCTAACCCTAACCCTAACCCTAACCCTAACCCTAACCCAACCCTAACCCTAACAGAGCCCAAGACCCTGTCTCTGACCCTAACCCAAATCCTAACTCCAGTCCCTGATTCTGACCTTAACCCTAACCCTAACCCGAACCCGAACCCGAACCCTAACCCTAACCCTAACCCTAACCCAACCTAACCCTAACCAAACCCTAACCCTAACCCTAACCCTAACCCTAACCCAACCTAACCCTAACCAAACCCTAACCCTAACCCTAACCCTAACCCTAACCCTAACCCTAACACTAACACTAACCCTAACACTAACCCTAACCCAAGATCCTGTCTCTGACCCTAACCCTAACACTAACACTAACAATAACCCTAAACCAAACCCTAAACCTATGATGGTCTCTGACATAACTATGGTATTCTGTGAACATGTGCAAGACTAATTCCAGGATTAAAACTGCGACAACCCTGAACTTGACGCTAACCCCCAACCCTGAACTTGACGCTAACCCTAACCCCAGATACTGACTCTGACACTGACTGACTCTAACCTTAACCCTAACCCTAACCCTAACCATACCCTAACCATACCCTAACCCTAACCCTAACCCTAACCCAACCCTAACCCTAACCCTAACCGTAACCCTGACCCTGACCCTGACCCTGACCCTAACCCTAACCCTAACCCTAACCCTAACCCTGACCCTGACCCTAACCCTGTCTCTGACCCTAACCCTAACCCTAACCCTAACCTTAACCCTATCATGGTTTCTGACATAACTATGGTATTCTGTGAACATGTACAGGGTTAGTTCCAGGATTAAAACCGTGACAACCCTTACCTGGACGCTAACCCTGACCCTAACAATAACCCCAGACCCTTACGCTGACCCTAACCCTAACCCAACCCTAACCCTAACCCTAACCCTAACCCTAACCCGAATCCAACCCTAACCGTAACGCTAACCCT
This sequence comes from Euleptes europaea, assembly GCF_029931775.1. Taxonomy (NCBI): domain Eukaryota; kingdom Metazoa; phylum Chordata; class Lepidosauria; order Squamata; family Sphaerodactylidae; genus Euleptes; species Euleptes europaea. The sequence continues at coordinate 2,546,735 of NC_079326.1, forward strand.
AACCCTAACCCTAACCCTAACCCCAAACCTAACCCTAACCCTAACCCTAACCCTAACCCTAACCCTAACCCTAACATTAAGTCAACCCTAACCCTAACCCTTAACCCTAACCCAAATCCTAACCCTGTCATGGTCTCTAACATAACTATGGTGTTCTGTGAACATGTGCAAGATTAATTCCAGGATTAAAACTGCGACAACCCTGACCTTGACGTTAACCCTGACCCTAACCCTAACCCCAGACCCTGACTCTGACCCTAACCCTAACCTTAACCCAACCCTAACCCTAACCCCAGGCCCATGTCTCTGAACCTAACCCTAACCCTAACCATTACACTAACCCTAACTCCAGACCCTCTCTGCCCCTAACCCTAACCCTAACCCCAGACCCTGTCTCTGACCCTTAACCTAACACTAACAATAACCCAACCCTAACCCTAACCCCAGACCCTAAACCTAACCCTAACCCTAAACCCAGACCCTGTCTCTGACCCTAACCCTAACCCAACCCTAACCCTAACCCTAAATCTAACCCTAACCCTAACCCTATCCCTAACCCTAACCCTGTAATGGTCTCTGACATAACTATGGTATTCTGTGAACATGAGCAGGTTTAATTCCATTTAGAGCTAGTACACATCATGCAAACAGGGCCACTGCAGAGGTTTGTATAATGTATAATGAAAGTATGTAATGCTGACAGGCTGATGGAATACTCTCAATGTCAGCTCTATCAAGAGCTACCTAATAATGTCGCTCTAGTCCTTGTCCTTGAAGGGGCAAAGCAGAGCACCATTCTTTATCTATCAATAAGATGTGCCCTAAACCACTTTTCTGACAGCTGCCAGATGTCAGAATCACAAAAGCAGGACACTTTTGTCCTTCTCAAGGCCTTAAGATATTTTAATGTACTAATACATTAATAGGTGAAACTGTACTTATTAGCTCTATCCTCTTCTGGGAATAGAGCAGTCTCACAAGAAGACTGTAAGTAAGATATGTTGAAATATCCAGATCTTGATACTTCAAGATACCTCAGAGAACTGCTGTCCACGCAAGGATCAAAGTCTCAATGTTTTACATCTCAGGCCTCTGAGATGGAGAAATGTTACTTCAGACAGCTGCAGTCTGCAAGCAATAACAATCTGAAATGCTGGCTGTACTGTGGCTTTAATACTGTTTCTAGACTCATTAAGGGTGAAGTGAGATCCTTTATCTCCTCTTTCTTATCCATTAAGAGGGATACCAATTATTCCCAGTGTCTGATATGATGTGCAGTGCAGAAATGGCTTTCTAGCAGCTGCTCAGCTCTTTATGTCCAAATATGGGCATCCTTTCCTTTCAGTCCACTGTTTAAAGTATATACACTTATTTCTGATCACGTTATATACATAATTTGTATACCATCCTCTTCGTTAGGACAATACGCATTAAATGAGAATACTGTGAGATCTGTAGCACAACATTTAACTATGTAATTCATGAAACACAATTATAGCTTACATTGTCACTTGCAAAGTGTCTTTGTTTGCAGTAGTCAGTAGCATAGCCTGTAGCGAGATTACAGAAGAGTAAGAAAGCATATCTTTGAGAGAGCTTTAATGCCTTTAAGCTATAATTACAGTTTCAGCTATTAATGTACATTAAGATAAGACTTTCAGAAGGACAATAGTGTCCTGCTTTTGTGATTCTGACATTACACAGAGGTTAAGGGGTTAGGGGCTAGGGTTAGGGTCAGAGTCAGGCTCTGGGGTTACGGTTAAGATTAGGATTAACGTCAGGGTCAGGGTCAGGATCAGGGTCAGGGTTGTCGCGGTTCGGGCCGTTAAGTGCCTATACTCTTAAAAAGGATCCGTTCCTGAGATGGGATATGTTATCTTGTACAACGAGACACCACTAGACCTCAATCAACGGTTCCTAGAAACTTCTTATGGTTCCTAGAAAATCTCTTGAACACTCAAATAAATTTATAATGCTGGACAAGAGTATAAAAAACACATTTATTTACATTATATAATATATGCTTTTTGGTTGCAAAGCCTTAAAATATCATATATGGCTAGACATCATTAGTCTTAAACATGTTTCTATAGCAAGTAATCATTCACACTCTCTATGCGTCCCTAAAGGAGTATCTGAGTCAGAATATACTCATAAGGTATCCTTAGTGCAATGCACTTTCATTCAGAATATGTTTCAGAAATCCTGTAAAAATATGGTTAATTCTTTGGAGAACGATTTGGCTAGAAGCATCCTAACTTAATTCATAATATTTCAGTACAGAACAAACACTATACCTTGCTGTGTCATCTGTAGTCCTCTTAAAAATCTAAGCTCTATGAGAACATAGGAGGTTATCAGAGAGTATCTGTATTTTCCTTTAAAGACTTCTATTAAGATTCTTATCATCATTAAGATCAGGCATTGTCTATGTACATGCTATGCATATTCTTTCTAGTTTTAGACAATCTTGCTAAAGGCTATGCTACTGACTACTGTAAAAACTTTGCAGGGTGAATCTGCACGTCTGTTTTATGAGTTATATAAAATGTTGTGCTACAGATCTCACAGTAGAGTCTCGATGAATAAGAAAACATATCCTTTCTCAGGAAGGGATCCTTTCTAAGAGGAAGGTATACAAATCATGATCTTTCCATATATTGGAACACTGAGAGTCCATTGGATTTATAGATTCTTACAAACTAAACCTATTTGGCTTACCAATGTTAAAGAGCATCATGAACACAGGGCTAATAGCTAGACCTCTGAGATAGTTTCAGAAGGTTCTCTAGTTCGAGGGCTTTTGAACCTCCTCAGAGCAAGATATTCCTGAAGGGAGACTCTGTACTTTGTGCGATATGCACAATGCTAATACATTGTACAGCGCATACACAGATTGGCACAGCCAAAGAGTCTTTAAACAGCTTTAAACTAACACATAGTATTTATATGTTCAGCATTCCTTGTCTAAAACTAGAAAGAATATTCACAGCATGTACATAGACAATGCCTGATCTTAATGATGATAAGAATCTTAATAGAAGTCTTTAAAGGATTCAAGACTTAGAAAATACAGATACTCTGGGATAACTTCCTATGTTCTCATAGAGCTTAGATTCTTAAGTAGACTACAGATGACACAGCAAGGTATAGTGTTTCTTCTGTACTGAAATCTTATGATTTATGTTAGGATGCTTCTAACCAAATCTTTCTCCAAAGAATTAACCATATTTTTACAGGATTTCTGTAACCTTATATTCTGAATGAAAGTGCACGGCACTAAGGAGACTTTATGAGTATATTCTGACTCAGATAGTCCTTTAGGGAGGCATAGTGTGAATGATTACTTGCTATAGAAACATGTTTAAGACTAATGATTAGCCATATATGATATTTTAAGGCTTTGCAACCAAAAAGCATATATTATATAGTGTAAATAAATGTGTTTTTTATACACTTGTCCAGTATAAATTTATTTGCGTGTTCCAGAGATTTTCTAGGAACCAGAGCAAATTTCTAGGAACCGTTGATTATGGTCTAGTGGTGTCTCGCTGAAAAAGATAACTTATCCCTTCTCAGGAAGGGATCCTTTTTAAGAGTGTAGGCACTTAACGGCCTGAACCATGACAACACTGACCCTGACCCTGACCCTGACCCTGACCCTGATGCTAACCCTAACCCTAACCCTAACCCTAACCCTAACCCTAACCCTAACCCTAACCCTAACCCTAACCCTAACCCTAACCCTAACCCTAACCCTAACCCTGTCATGGTCTCTGACATAACTATGGTATTTGTGAACATGTGCAGGATTAATTCCAGGATTAAAACCGTGACAACCCTGACCCTAACTTTGACCCTAAACCTAACCCCAGACCATGACGCTAATCCTAATGCTAACCCTAACCCTAACCCTAACCCAACCCTAACCCTTAACCTAAATCTAACCCAAACCTTACCCTAACCATAACCCTAACCAAACCCTAACCCTAACCCTAGACCCTGTCTCTGACCGTTAACCTAACCCTAAAATAACCCAACCCTAACTTTAACAATAACAATAACCCTAACCCCAGACCCTAAACCTAACCCTAACCCTAACGCTTACCCTAACCCCCGACCCTGTCTCTGACCCTAACCCTAACCCAACCATAACCCTAAATCTAACCCTAACCCTAACCCTAACCCTATCCCTAACCCTAACCCTGTAATGGTCTCTGACATAACTATGGTATTCTGGGAATATGTGCAGGATTAATTCCATTTAGAGCTAGTACACCACATATAAACTGGGCCACTGCAGAGGTTTGTGTAATGTATAATGAAAGTCTGTGTAATGCTGACAGGCTGATGGAATACTCGCAATGTCAGCTCTATCAAGAGCTACCTAATAATGTCGCTCTGAGACACTGGGATTTATAGATTCTTACAAACTAAACCTATTTGGCTTACCAATGCTAAAGAGCATCATGAACACAGGGCTAATAGCTAGACCTCTGAGATAGTTTCAGAAGGTTCTCTAGTTAACAGAGGGCTTTTGAACCTCCTCAGAGCAAGATATTCCTGAAGGGAGACTCTGTACTTTGTGCAATATGCACAATGCTACTACATTGTACAGCGCATACACAGATTGGCACAGCCAAAGAGACTTTAAACAGCTTTAAGCTAACACATAGTTCAGCATTGCTGTCTAAGACTAGAAAGAATATGCATAGCATGTACATAGACAATGCCTGATCTTAATGATGATAAGAATCAATAGAAGTCTTTAAAGGATTCAAGACTTAGAAAATACAGATACTCTGGGATAACTTCCTATGTTCTCATAGAGCTTAGATTCTTAAGAGAACTACAGATGACACAGCAAGGTATAGTGTTTCTTCTGTACTGAAATATTATGATTTAAGTTAGGATGCTTCTAACCAAATCTTTCTCCAAAGAATTAACCATATTTTTACAGGATTTCTGTAACCTTATATTCTGAATGAAAGTGCATGGCACTAAGGATACTTTATGAGTATATTCTGACTCAGATACTCCTTTATGGAGGCATAGAGAATGTGAATGATTTCTTGCTATATAAACATGTTTAAGACTAATGATATCAAGCCATATATGATATTTTAAGGCTTTGCAATCAAAAAGCAAATATATAATGTTAATAAATGTGTTTTTTATACTTCTACTCTTGTCCAGTATTATGAATTTATTTGCCTGTTCCAGAGATTTTCTGGGAACCATAACAAGTTTCTAGGAACCGTTGATTCCGGTCTAATGGTGTTTTCCTGAACAAGATAACATATCCCTTCTCAGGAAGGGATACTTTTTAAGAGTGTAGGCAGTTAAAGACCCGAACCGCGACAACCCTGACCCTGATGCTAATCCTAACCCTAACCCAACCCTAACCCTTAACCTAAATCTAACCCAAACCCTAAATCTAACCCTAACCCTAACCCTATCCCTAACCCTAACCCTGTAATGGTCTCTGACATAACTATGGTATTCTGGGAATATGTGCAGGATTAATTCCATTTAGAGCTAGTACACCACTGCAGAGGTTTGTGTAATGTATAATGAAAGTCTGTGTAATGCTGACAGGCTGATGGAATACTCTCAATGTCAGCTCTATAAAGAGCTACCTAATAATGTCGCTCTAGTCCTTTTCCTTGAAGGGGCAAAGCAGAGCACCATTCTTTATCTATCAATAAGATGTGACCTAAACCACTTTTCTGACAGCTGCCAGATGTCAGATTCACAAAAGCAGGACACTTTTGTCCTTCTCAAGGTCTTAAGATACCTTAATGTACTAATACATTAACAGCTGAAACAGTACTTATTATAGCTTAAAGGAATTAAAGTTCTCTCAGAGATATGAGTAATATGCTTTCTCGCTCTTCTGTAATCTCGCTAAAGGCTATTCTACTGACTACTGTAAAAACTTGGCAAGTGACTCTGCACGTGTGTTTTAAGGGTTATATAGTTAAATGTTGTGCTACAGATCTCACAGTAGTGTCTCGCTGAATAAGAAAACAAATCCCTTCTCAGGAAGGGATCCTTTCTAAGAGGATGGTATACAAATCATGATTTTTCCATATATTGGAACACTGAGAGTCCATTGGATTTATAGATTCTTACAATCTAAACCTATTTGGTTTACCAATGCTAAAGAGCATCCTGAACACAGGGCTAATAGCTAGACCTCTGAGATAGTGTCCGAAGGTCCTCTAGTTAACAGAGGGATTTCTGAACCTCCTCAGAGCAAGAGACTATTCCTGAAGGGAGACTCTCTGTACTCTGTGCAATATGCACAATGCTAATACATTGTACAGCGCATACACAGATTGGCACAGCCAAAGAGACTTTAAACAGCTTTAAGCTAACACATAGTTCAGCATTGCTGTCTAAGACTAGAAAGAATATGCATAGCATGTACATAGACAATGCCTGATCTTAATGATTATCTTAATAGAAGTCTTTAAATGATTCAAGACTTTGAAAATACAGATACTCTGGGATAACTTCCTATGTTCTGATAGAGCTTAGATTCTTAAGAGGACTACAGATGACACAGCAAGGTATAGTGTTTCTTCTGTACTGAAATATTATGATTTAGGATGCTTCTAACCAAATCTTTCTCCAAAGAATTAACCATATTTTTACAGGATTTCTGTAACCATATATTCTGAATGAAAGTGCATGGCACTAAGGATACTTTATGAGTATATTCTGACTCAGATACTCCTTTATGGAGGCATAGAGAATGTGAATGATTTCTTGCTATATAAACATGTTTAAGACTAATGATATCTATCCATATATGATATTTTAAGTCTTTGCAACCAAAAAGCAAATATATAATGTAAATAAATGTGTTTTTTATACTTCTACTCTTGTCCAGTATTATGAATTTATTTGCCTGTTCCAGAGATTTTCTAGGAACCATAACAAGTTTCTAGGAACCGTTGATTCCGGTCTAGGGGTGTCTTCCTGAACAAGATAACATATCCCTTCTCAGGAAGGGATCCTTTTTAAGAGTGTAGGCAGTTAAAGACCCGAACCGCGACAACCCTGACCCTGATGCTAATCCTAACCCTAACCCTAACTGTAATCCCAGACACTGACTCTGACCCTAACCCTAACCCCACATTAACCCTAACCCTAACCCTAACCCTAACCCTTACCCTGTCATGGACTCTGACATAACTATGGTATTCTGTGAAAATGTGCAGGATTAATTCACGGATTAAAACTGTGACAACCCTGACCTTGACGCTAAACCTAACTCTACCCTAACCTTAGACCATGACCCTGACCCTGTCCCTGACCCTAACCCAAACCTAACCCTAACCTTAACCCCAGTCCCTGTCTCTGCCCCTAAACCTAACCCTAACACTAAGCGAACCCTAACTCTAACCCCAGACCCTAACCCTAACCCTAACTCTAACCCCAGACCCTGTCTCTGACCCTAACCCAAACCCTAACCCTAACCCCTGTCTCTGACCTTTCTGACTCAGCTGCCATATGTCAGAATCACAAAAGCAGGACACTTTTGTCCTCAAAGTCTTAAGATATCTTAATGTACATTAATAGCTGAAACTGTACTTAATATAGCTTAAAGGCATTAAAGCTCTCTCAAAGATATAAGTAATATGCTTTCTTGCTCTTCTGTAAACTCGCTAAAGGCTATGCTACTGACTACTGTAAACAAAGACACTTTGCAAGTGACAATGTAAGCTATAATTGTGTTTCATGAGTTACATAGTTAAATGTTGTGCTATAGATCTCACAGTAGTCTCATTTAATGCGTATTGTCCTAACAAACACGATGGTAAACAAATTATGTATATAACGTGATCAGAAATAAGTGTATATACTTTAAGCAAAGTGGACTGAAAGGAAAGGATGCCCATATTTGGACATAAAGAGCTGAGCAGCTGCTAGAAAGCCATTTCTGCACTGCACATCATATCAGACACAGGGAATAATAGGTATCCCTCTTAATGGATAAGAAAGAGGTGATAAAGGATCTCCTTTCATCCTTAAGGAGTCTAGAAACAGTATAAATACAGCCACAGTACAGCCAGCACTTCATATTGTGATTGCTTGCAGACTGCAGCTGTCTGAAGTAACATTTCTCCATCTCAGAGGCCTGAGATGTACAACATTGAGACTCTGATCCTTGCGTAGACAGCAGTTCTCTGAGGTATCTTGAAGTATCAAGATCTGGATATTTCAACATATCTTACTTACAGCCTTCTTGTGAGACTGCTCTATTCCCAGAAGAGGATAGAGCTAATAAGTACAGTTTCAGCTATTAATGTATTAGTACATTAAGATATCTTGAGAAGGACAAAAGGGTCCTGCTTTTGTGATTCTGACATCTGGCAGCTGTCAGAAAAGTGGTTTAGGTCACATCTTATTGATAGATAAAGAATGGTGCTCTGCTTTGCCCCTTCAAGGACAAGGACTAGAGCGACATTATTAGGTAGCTTTGATAGAGCTGACATTGAGAGTATTCCATCAGCCTGTCAGCATTACACAGACTTTCATTATACATTACACAAACCTCTGCAGTGGCCCAGTTTGCATGATGTGTACTAGCTCTAAATGGAATTAAACCTGCACATGTTCACAGAATACCATAGTTATGTCAGAGACCATTACAGGGTTAGGGTTAGGGATAGGGATAGGATTAGGGTAAGATTTAGAGTTAGGGTTAGGGTTGGGTTAGGGTCAGAGACAGGGTCTGGGTTTAGGGTTAGGGTTAGGTTTAGGGTCTGGGGTTAGGGTTAGGATTGGGTTATCAGGGTTAGGTTAAGTGTCAGAGACAGGGTCTGGGGTTAGGGTTAGGGTTAGGGTCAGAGACAGGGTCTGGGTTAGGGTTAGTGTAATGGTTAGGGTTAGGGTTGGTTTAGAGTTAAGGTTAGGGTTAGGGTTAGGGTTAGGGTTAGTGTCAGAGACATGGGCCAGGGGTTAGGGTTAGGGTTGGGTTAGGGTTAGGGTTAGGGTCAGGGTTACCATCAAGTTCAGGGTTGCCGCAGTTTTAATCCTGGAATTAATCTTGCACATATTCACAGAATACCATAGTTATGTCAGAGACCATGACAGGGTTAGGGTTTGGGTTAGGATTAAGGGTTAGGGTTGATTTAGGGTTAGGGTAAGGTTAGGGGTTAGGTTTAGGGCTAGGGTTTCTGTAAGGGTTGGGTTAGGGTTAGGGTTAGGGTTAGGGTTAGGGTTAGGGTTAGTGTTAGGGTTAGGGTTAGGGTTAGGGTTAGGGTTAGGGTTAGGGTTAGGGTTGGGTTAGGGTTAGGGTTAGGGTCAGTGTAAGGGTCTGGGGTTATTGTTAGGGTCAGGGTTAGCGTCCAGGTCAGGGTTGTCGCTGTTTTAATCCTGGAATTAATCCTGCACATGTTCACAGAATACCATAGTTATGTCAGAAACCATGACAGGGTTAGGGTTAGGGTCAGAGACAGGGTCTGGTGTCAGGGTTAGGGTTAGGGTTAGGGTTAGGGTCAGAGACATGGGCCAGGGGTTAGGGTTAGGGTTCGGGTTGGGTTAGGGTTAGGGTTATGGTTAGGGTCAGGTTCAGGGTCAGGGTCAGGGTTAGTGTTGGGTTAGGGTTAGGGTCAGAGTCAGAGTCAGGGTATGGGGTTAGGTTTAGGGTCAGGGTTAGAGTCAAGTTCAGGGTTATTGCAGTTTTAATCCTGGAATTAGTCTTGCACATGTTCACAGAATACCATAGTTATGTCAGAGACCATCATAGGGTTAGGGTTTGGTTTAGGGTTATCGTTAGTGTTAGGGTTAGGGTCAGACAGGGTCTTGGGCTAGGGTTAGTGTTAGGGTAAGGGTCATTGTTAGGGTTAGGGTTAGGGTCAGAGTCAGGGACTGGGGTTAGGATTTGGGTTAGGGTTAGGGTCAGAGACAGGGTCTGGGGTTAGTGTTAGTGTTAGGGTTGGGTTATGGTTATGGTTATGGTTAGGGTTTGGGTTAGGGTTAGGGTTAGGGTTAGGGTTAGGGTTAGTGTTGGGTTCGGGTTCGGGTTCGAGTTCGGGTTCGGGTTCGGGTTAGGGTTCGGGTTCGGGTTCGGGTTTGGGTTAGGGTTAGGGTCAGGGTCAGGGTCTGGGGATAGGGTTAGGGTCAGGGTTAGCGTCAAGTTTAGGGATGTCGCAGTTTTAATCCTGGAATTAATCTTGCACATGTTCACAGAATACCATAGTTATGTCAGAGACCATCACAGGGTTAGGGTTTGGTTTAGGGTTAGGGGTTAGTGTTAGGGTCAGAGACAGGGTCTGGGGTTAGGGTTAGGGTTAGGTATAGGGTCAAAGACAGGGTTACCAATGCTAGCTAGACCTCTGAAGGGAAAGGAGACTCTCTGTACCCTGTGAGATATGCACAATGCTGATACATTGTACAGCACATACACAGATTGGCACAGCCAAAGAGACTTTAAACAGCTTTAAGCTAACACATAGTATTTATATGTTCAGCATTGCTGTCTACAACTAGAAGGAATATGCATAGCATGTACATAGACAGTGCCTGATCTTAATGATGATAAGATTTTTAATAGAAGTCTTTAAAGGATTCAAGACTTAGAAAATACAGATACTCTGGGATAACTTCCTATGTTCTCATAGAGCTTAGATTCTTAAGAGGACTACAGATGACACAGCCAAATTTGGAGAAACCAAATCTTTCTCCAAAGAATTAACCATATTTTTACAGGATTTCTGTAACCTTATATTCTGAATGAAAGTGCACGGCACTAAGGAGACTTTATGTCCCTCTCAAGGTCTTAACATATCTTAATTGACTAATACATTAATAGCTAAAACTGTACTTATTAGCTCTATCCTGGGAATAGAGCAGTCTCACAAGAAGACTGTAAGTAAGATATGTTGAAATATCCAGATCTTGATACTTCAAGATACCTCACAGAACTGCTGTCCACGAAAGGATCACAGTCTCAATGTTTTACATCTCAGGCCTCTGAGATGGAGAAATGTTACTTCAGACAGCTGCAGTCTGCAAGCAATAACAATCTGAAGTGCTGGCTGTACTGTGGCTGTATTTATACTGTTTCTAGACTCATTAAGGGTGAAGTGAGATCCTTTATCTCCTCTTTCTTATCCATTAAGAGGGACACCTATTATTCTCTGTGTGATGTGCAGTGCAGAAATGGCTTTCTAGCAGCTTCTCAGCTCTTTATGTCCAAATATGGGCTTCCATTCCTTTCAGTCCACTTTACTTAAAGTATATACACTTATTTCTGATCACGTTATATACATAATTTGTATACCATCCTCTTCGTTAGGACAATATGCATTAAATGAGAATACTGTGAGATCTGTAGCACAACATTTAACTATGTAATTCATTACACAATTATAGCTTACATTGTCACTTGCAAAGTGTCTTTGTTTACAGTAGTCAGTAGCATAGCCTTTAGCGAGATTACAGAAGAGCAATAAAGCATATTACTTATATCTTTGAGAGAGCTTTAATGCCTTTAAGCTATAATTACAGTTCAGCTATTAATGTACATTAAGAGATCTTAAGACTTTGAGAAGGGCAGTAGTGTCGTGCTTTTGTGATTCTGACATCTGGCAGCTGAGTCAGAAAGGTGATTTTGATCACATCTTCTTGATAGATGAAAGGTGCTCTGCTTTGCCCCTTCAAGGTCAAGGACTATAGACTTTCTTAGGTAGCTCTTGATAGAACTGACCTTGAGAGTATTCCATCAGCATTACACAGAGGTTAAGGGGTTAGGGTTAGGGTTAGGGTCAGAGTCAGGCTCTGGGGTTACGGTAAGGATTAGGATTAGCGTCAGGGTGAGGGTCAGGATCAGGGTCAGGGTTGTCGCGGCTCGGGCCGTTGTGCCTACACTCTTAAAAAGGATCCCTTCCTGAGATGGGATATGTTATCTTGTTCACCGAGACACCACTAGATCGCAAAAAACGGTTCCTAGAAGCATGTTATGGTTCCTAGAAATTCTATTGAACAATCAAATAAATTTATAATACTGGACAAGAGTGTAAAAAACACATTTATTTACATTATATATATGCTTTTTGGTTGCAAAGCCATAAAATATCATATATGGCTAGACATCATTAGTCTTAAACATGTTTCTACAGCAAGTAATCATTCACACTCCCTAAACGAGTATCTGAGTCAGAATGTAATAAGGTATCCTTAGTGCAATGCACTTTCATTCAGAATATGTTACAGAAATCCTGTAAAAATATAGAATTCTTTGGAGAACGATTTGGTTAGAAGCATCCTAACTTAAATCATAATATTTCAGTACAGAACAAACACTATACCTTGCTGTGTCATCTGTAGTCCTCTTAAAAATCTAAGCTCTATGAGAACATAGGAGGTTATCAGAGAGTATCTGTATTTTCCTTTAAAGACTTCTATTAAGATTCTTATCATCATTAAGATCAGGCATTGTCTATGTACATGCTATGTACTTGCTATGCATATTCTTTCTAGTTTTAGACTATCGCTAAAGGCTATGCTACTGACTACTGTAAAAACTTTGCAAGTGACTGCACCTGTGTTTTATGAGTTATATAGTTAAATGTTGTGCTACAGATCTCACAGTAGAGTCTCGCTGAATAAGAAAACATATCCCTTCTCAGGAAGGGATCCTTTCTAAGAGGATGGTATACAAATCATGATCTTTCCATATATTGGAACACTGAGAGTCCATTGGATTTATACTTACAAACTAAACCTATTTGGCTTACCAATGCTAAAGAGCATCCTGAACACAGGATTCAAGACTTAGAAAATACAGATACTCAGGGATAACTTCCTGTTCTCATAGAGCTTAGATTCTTAAGAGGAATACAGATGACACAGCAAGGTATAGTGTTTCTTCTGTACTGAAATATTATGATTTAAGTTAGGATGCTTCTAACCAAATCTTTCTCCAAAAAATTAACCATATTTTTACAGGATTTCTGAAACCTTATATTCTGAATGAAAGTGCATTGCACTAAGATTATCTTATTATATTCTGACTCAGATACTCGTTTAGGGAGTGTGAATGATTACTTGCTGTAGAAACATGTTTAAGACTAATGATGTCTAGCCATATATGATATTTTATGGCTTTGCAACCAAAAAGCATATATTATATAATGTAAATAAATGTGTTTTTTATACACTTGTCTAGTATTATAAATTTATTGGCGTGTTCCAGAGATTTTCTAGGAACCAAAGCAAGTTTCTAGGAACTGTTGATTACGGTCTAGTGGTGTCTCGCTGAACAAGATAACATATCCCTTCTCAGGAAGGGATCCTTTTTAAGAGTGTAGGCACTTTACGGCCCGAACTTTACCACACTGACCCTGACCCTGACGCTAATCCTAATGCTAACCCTAACTCCAGAGCCTGACTCTGACCCTAACCCTAACCCTAACCCTAACCCTAACCCTAACCCTAACCCTAACCCTAACGCTTACCCTGTCATGGTCTCTGACATAACTATGGTATTCTGAGAACATGTGCAGGATTAATTCCAGGATTAAAACCATGTCAACCCTTACCCTGACGCTAACCCTGACCCTAAACCTAACCCCAGACCATGACTCTGACCCTAACCCTAACCCTAACACAACCTAACCCTAAAATAACCCAACCCTAACCCTAACAATAACAATAACCCTAGCCCTAACCCCAGACCCAAAACCTAACCCTAACCCTTACCCTAACCCCAGACCCTGTCTCTGACCCTAACCCAACCCTAACCCTAACCCTAAATCTAACCCTAACCCTATCCCTAACCCTAACCCTGTAATGGTCTCTGACATAACTATGGTATTCTGGGAATATGTGCAGGATTAATTCCATTTAGAGCTAGTACACATCATATAAACTGGGCCACTGCAGAGGTTTGTGTAATGTATAATGAAAGTGTGTAATGCTGACAGGCTGATGGAATACTCTCAATGTCAGCTCTATCAAGAGCTACCTAATAATGTTGCTCTAATCCTTGTCCTTGAAGGGGCAAAGCAGAGCACCATTCTTTATCTATCAATAAGATGTGACCTAAACCACTTTTCTGACTGCTGCCAGATGTCAGATTCACAAAAGCACGACACTTTTGTCCTTCTCAAGGTCTTAAGATATCTTCATGTACTAATACATTAACAGCTGAAACAGTACTTATTATAGCTTAAAGGCATTAAAGTTCTCTCAAAGATATGAGTAATATGCTTTCTCGCTCTTCTGTAATCTCGCTAAAGGCTATGCTACTGACTACTGTAAAAACTTTGCAAGTGACTCTGCACGTGTGTTTTAAGAGTTATATAAAATGTTGTGCTACAGATCTCACAGTAGTGTCTCGCTGAATAAGAAAACATATCCCTTCTCAGGAAGGGATGGTATACAAATCATGATCTTTCCATATATTGGAGAGTCCATTGGATTTATAGATTCTTACAAACTAAACCTATTTGGCTTACCAATGCTAAAAAGCATCCTGAACACAGGGCTAATAGCTAGACCTCTGAAATAGTTTCAGAAGGTCCTCTACTTAACAGAGGGACTTTTGAACCTCCTCAGAGCAAGAGACTATTCCTGAAGGGAGACTCTCTGTACTCTGTGCGATATGCACAATGCTAATACATTGTACAGTGCATATACAGATTGGCACAGCCAAAGAGACTTTAAACAGCTTTAAGCTAACACATAGTATTTATATGTTCAGCATTGCTGTCTAAAACTAGAAAGAATATGCATAGCATGTACATAAATGCCTGATCTTAATGATGATAAGAATCTTCATAGAAGTCTTTAAAGGATTCAAGACAGAAAATACAGATACTCTGGGATAACTTCCTGTTCTCATAGATTCTTAAGAGGACTACAGATGACACAGCAAGGTATAGTGTTTCTTCTGTACTGAAATATTATGATTTAAGTTAGGATGCTTCTAACCAAATCTTTCTCCAAAGAATTAACCATATTTTTACAGGATTTCTGTAACATATTCTGAATGAAAGTGCACAGCACTAAGGAGACTTTATGAGTATATTCTGACTCAGATACTCCTTTAGGGAGGCATAGTGTGAATGATTACTTGCTATAGAAACATGTTTGACTAATGATGTCTAGCTATATATTATATTTTAAGGCTTTGCAACCAAAAAGCATATATTATATAATGTAAATAAATGTGTTTTTTATACACTAGTCCAGTATTATAAATTTATTGGCGTGTTCCAGAGATTTTCTAGGAACCAATGAAAGTTTCTAGGAACCGTTGATTACGGTCTAGTGGTGTCTCGCTGAACAAGATATCCCTTCTCAGGAAGGGATCCTTTTTAAGAGTGTAGGCACTTAACGGCCCGAACCGCGACAACACTGACCCTGACCCTGACTCTAATCCTAATGCTAACCCTAACTCCAGAGCCTGACTCTGACCCTAACCCTAACCCTAACCCAACTCTTACCCTAACCCTAACCCTAACCCTAACCCTAACGCTTACCCTGTCATGGTCTCTGACATAACTATGGTATTCTGTGAACATGTGCAGGATTTATTCCAGGATTAAAACTATGTTAACCCTTACCCTGACGCTAACCCTGACCCTAAACCTAACCCCAGACCATGACTCTGACCCTAACCCTAACCCTAACACAACCCTTAACCTAACCCTAAAATAACCCAACCCTAACCCTAACAATAACCCTAACCCTAACCCCAGACCCAAAACCTAACCCTATCCCTTACCCTAACCCCAGACCCTGTCTCTGACCCTAACCCTATCCCTAACCCTAACCCTGTAATGGTCTCTGACATAACTATGGTATTCTGTGAACATGTGCAGGATTAATTCCATTTAGAGCTAGTACACATCATGTAAACTGGGCCACTGCAGTTTGTGTAATGTATAATGAAAGTCTGTGTAATGCTGACAGGCTGATGGAATACTCTCAATGTCAGCTCTATCAAGAGCTACCTAATAATGTCGCTCTAGTCCTTGTCCTTGTTGGAGCAAAGCAGAGCACCATTCTTTATCTATCAATAAGATGTGACCTAAACCACTTTTCTGACAGCTGCCAGATGTCAGATTCACAAAAGCAGGACACTTTTGTCCTTATCAAGGTCTTAAGATATCTTAATGTATTATACATTAATAGCTGAAACAGTACTTATTATAGCTTAAAGGCATTAAAGTTCTCTCAAAGATATGAGTAATATGCTTTCTCGCTCTTCTGTAATCTCGCTAAAGGCTATGCTACTGACTACTGTAAAAACTTTGCAAGTGACTGCACGTGTGTTTTAAGAGTTATATAAAATGTGCTACAGATCTCACAGTAGTGTCTAGCTGAATAAGAAAACATATCCCTTCTCAGGAAGGGATGGTATACAAATCATGATCTTTCCATATATTGGAGAGTCCATAGGATTTATAGATTCTTAAAACTAAACCTATTTGGCTTACCAATGCTAAAGAGCAACCTGAACACAGAGCTAGACCTCTGAAATAGTTTCAGAAGGTCCTCTACTTAACAGAGGGATTTTTGAACCTCCTCAGAGCAAGAGACTATTCCTGAAGGGAGACCCTCTGTGCGATATGCACAATGCTAATACATTGTACAGCGCATATACAGATTGGCACAGCCAAAGAGACTTTAAACAGCTTTAAGCTAACACATAGTATTTATATGTTCAACATTGCTGTCTAAAACTAGAAAGAATATGCATAGCATGTACATAGAAAATGCCTGATCTTAATGATGGTAAGAATCTTCATAGAAGTCTTTAAAGGATTCAAGACTTAGAAAATACAGATACTCTGGGATAACTTCCTGTTCTCATAGAGCTTAGATTCTTAAGAGGACTACAGATGACACAGCAAGGTATAGTGTTTCTTCTGTACTGAAATATTATGATTTAAGTTAGGATGCTTCTAACCAAATCTTTCTCCAAAGAATTAACCATATTTTTACAGGATTTCTGTAACCTTATATTCTGAATGAAAGTGCACGGCACTAAGGAGACTATGAGTATATTCTGACTCGATACTCCTTTAGGGAGGCATAGTGTGAATGATTACTTGCTATAGAAACATGTTTGACTAATGATGTCTAGCTATATATTATATTTTAAGGCTTTGCAACCAAAAAGCATATATTATATAATGTAAATAAATGTGTTTTTTATACACTTGTCTAGTATTATAAATTTATTGGCGTGTTCCAGAGATTTTCTAGGAACCAAAGCAAGTTTCTAGGAACTTTTGATTACGGTCTAGTGGTATCTCGCTGAACAAGATAACATATCCCTTCTCAGGAAGGGATCCTTTTTAAGAGTGTAGGCACTTTACGGCCCGAACCGCGACCACACTGACCTGACCCTGACGCTAATCCTAATGCTAACCCTAACTCCAGAGCCTGACTCTGACCCTAACCCTAACCCTAACCCTAACCCTAACCCTAACCCTAACCCTAACCCTAACCCTAACGCTTACCCTGTCATGGTCTCTGACATAACTATGGTATTCTGTGAACATGTGCAGGATTAATTAGAGGATTAAAACCATGTCAACCCTTACCCTGACGCTAACCCTGACCCTAAACCTAACCCCAGACCATGACTCTGACCCTAACCCTAACCCTAACACAACCTAACCGTAAAATAACCCCACCCTAACCCTAACAATAACAATAACCCTAGCACTAACCCCAGACCCAAAACCTAACCCTAACCCTTACCCTAACCCCAGACCCTGTCTCTGACCCTAACCCAACCCTAACCCTAACCCTAAATCTAACCCTAACCCTATCCCTAACCCTAACCCTAACCCTGTAATTGTCTCTGACATAACTATGGTATTCTGGGAATATGTGCAGGATTAATTCCATTTAGAGCTAGTACACATCATATAAACTGGGCCACTGCAGAGGTTTGTGTAATGTATAATGAAAGTGTGTAATGCTGACAGGCTGATGGAATACTCTCAATGTCAGCTCTATCAAGAGCTACCTAATAATGTCGCTCTAATCCTTGTCCTTGAAGGGGCAAAGCAGAGCACCATTCTTTATCTATCAATAAGATGTGACCTAAACCACCTTTCTGACAGCTGCCAGATGTCAGATTCACAAAAGCAGGACACTTTTGTCCTTCTCAAGGTCTTAAGATCTTAATGTACTAATACATTAACAGCTGAAACAGTACTTATTATAGCTTAAAGGCATTAAAGTTCTCTCAAAGATATGAGTAATATGCTTTCTCGCTCTTGTGTAATCTCGCTAAAGGCTATGCTACTGACTACTGTAAAAACTTTGCAAGTGACTCTGCAAGTGTGTTTTAAGAGTTATATAAAATGTTGTGCTACAGATCTCACAGTAGTGTCTCGCTGAATAACAAAACATATCCCTTCTCAGGAAGGGATGGTATACAAATCATGATCTTTCCATATATTGGAGAGTCCATAGGATTTATAGATTCTTACAAACTAAACCTATTTGGCTTACCAATGCTAAAGAGCAACCTGAACACAGGGCTAATAGCTAGACCTCTGAAATAGTTTCAGAAGGTCCTCTACTTAACAGAGGGACTTTTGAACCTCCTCAGAGCAAGAGACTATTCCTGAAGGGAGACTCTCTGTACTCTGTGCGATATGTACAATGCTAATACATTGTACAGCGCATATACAGATTGGCACAGCCAAAGAGTCTTTAAACAGCTTTAAGCTAACACATAGTGTTTATATGTTCAGCATTGCTGTCTAAACTAGAAAGAATATGCATAGCATGTACAAAGAAAATACCTGATCTTAATGATGGTAAGAATCTTAATAGGTCTTTAAAGGATTCAAGACTTAGAAAATACAGATACTCTGGGATAACTTCCTATGTTCTCATAGAGCTTAGATTCTTAAGAGGACTACAGATGACACAGCAAGGTATAGTGTTTCTTCTGTACTGAAACATTATGATTTAAGTTAGGATGCTTCTAACCAAATCTTTCTCCAAAGAATTAACCATATTTTTACAGGATTTCTGTAACCTTATATTCTGAATGAAAGTGCACGGCACTAAGACTTTATATTCTGACTCAGATACTCCTTTAGGGAGGCATAGTGTGAATGATTACTTGCTATAGAAATGTTTAAGACTAATGATGTCTAGCCATATATGATATTTTAAGGCTTTGCAACCAAAAAGCATATATTATATAATGTAAATAAATGTGTTTTTTATACACTTGTCCAGTATTATAAATTTATTGGCGTGTTCCAGAGATTTTCTAGGAACCAATGAAAGTTTCTAGGAACCGTTGATTACGGTCTAGTGGTGTCTCGCTGAACAAGATATCCCTTCTCAGGAAGGGATCCTTTTTAAGAGTGTAGGCACTTAACGGCCCGAACCGCAACAACACTGACCCTGACCCTGACGCTAATCCTAATGCTAACCCTAACCCTAACCCAAACCTTACCCTAACCCTAACCCTAACCCTGTCATGGTCTCTGACATAACCATGGTATTCTGTGAACATGTGCAGGATTAATTCCAGGATTAAAACCGTGACAACCCTTACACTGACGCTAACCCTGATCCTAAACCTAACCCCAGACTATGACGCTAATCCTAACCCTAACCCTAACCCTAACCCTAACCTTAACCCAAACCTTACCCTAACCCTAACCCTAACCCTAACCCTAGACCCTGTCTTTGACCCTTAACCTAACCCTAAAATAACCCAACCCTAACAATAACCCTAACCCTAACCCTAACGCTTACCCTGTCATGGTCTCTGACATAACTATGGTATTCTGTGAACATGTGCAGGATTAATTCCAGGATTAAAACCATGTCAACCCTTACCCTGACCCTAAACCTAACCCCAGACCATGACTCTGACCCTAACCCTAACCCTAACACAACCCTTAACCTAACCCTAAAATAAACCAACCCTAACCCTAACAATAACCCTAACCCTAACCCCTAACCCTAACCCTAACCCTTTCATAGTCTCGGACATAACTATGGTATAATGTGAATATGTGCAGGATTAATTCCATATAGAGCTAGTACACATTATGCAAACTGGGCCACTGCAGAGGTTTGTCTAATACATTACACAAACCTCTGCAGTGGCCCAGTTTACATGATGTGTACTAGCTCTAAATGGAATTAATCCTGCACATGAAAGTCTGTGTAATGCTGACAGGCTGATGGAATAATCTCAATGAGAGTAACCCTAACCCTAACCCTAACCCTAACCCCAGACCCTGACCCTGACCCTAACCCTAACCCTAACCCTAACCCTAACCCCTAACCCTAAAACTAACCCTAACCCTAACCCTTTCATAGTCTCGGACATAACTATGGTATAATGTGAATACGTGCAGGATTAATTCCATATAGAGCTAGTACACATTATGCAAACTGGGCCACTGCAGAGGTTTGTGTACTGTATAATGAAAGTCTGGGTAATGCTGACAGGCTGATGGAAGATTCTCATGGTCAGCTCTATCAAGAGCCACCTAATAAAGTCTAGTTCTTGTCCTTGAAGGGGCAAAGCAAAGCACCTTTCCTTATAAATCAATAAGATGTGACCAAAATCACCTTTCTGACTCAGCTGCCAGAGGTCAGAATCACAAAAGCAGGACACTTTTGTCCTTCTCAAGGTCTTAAGATATCTTAATGTACTAAGAGTACATTAATAGCTGAAACTGTACTTAATATAGCTTAAAGGCATTAAAGTTCTCTCAAAGATATGAGTAATATGCTTTCTTGTTCTTCTGTAATCTCGCTAAAGGCGATGCTACTGAATACTGTAAAAACTTTGCAAGTGACTCTGCACGTGTGTTTTATGAGTTATATAGTTAAATGTTGTGCTACAGATCTCACAATAGTTTCTCGCTGAATAAGAACATCCCTTCTCAGGAATGGATCCTTTCTAAGAATGTAGGCACGTAAAGACCCGAACCGCGACAACCCTGACCCTGACCCCAAAGCCTAACCCTAACGCTAACCCTAACCCTAACCCTAACCCTAACCCAACCCTAACCCTAACCCTGACCCTGACCCTGACCCTGACCCTGACCCTGACCCTGACCCTAACCCTAACCCTGACCCTGACCCTGACCCTAACCCTAACCCTAACCCAACCCTAACCCTAACCCCAACACTCACACTAACCCTAACCATGTCATGGTCAATGACATAACTATGGTATTCTGTGTACATGTGCAGGATTAATTCCATATAAAGCTAGTACACATCATGCAAACTGGGCCACTGCAGAGGTTTGTGTACTGTATAATGAAAGTCTGTGTAATTCTGACAGGGTGATGGAATACTCTCAAGGTCAGCTCTGTCAAGAGCTACCTAAGAAATTCGCTCTAGTCCTTGACCTTGAAGGGGCAAAGCAGAGCACCTTTCCTTATCGATCAATAAGATGTGACCAAAATCACCTTTCTGACTCAGCTGCCAGAGGTCAGAATCACAAAAGCAGGACACTTTTGTCCTTCTCAAGGTCTTAAGATATCTTAATGTACTAAGAGTAAGATATCTTAAGACCTTGAGAAGGACAAAAGTGTCCTACTCTTAGTACATTAATAGCTGAAACTGTAATTATAGCTTAAAGGCATTAAAGTTCTCTAAAGATATAATATGCTTTCTTGCTCTTCTGTAATCTCGCTAAAGGCTATGCTACTGACTACTGTAAACAAAGACACTTTGCAAGTGACATGTAAGCTATAATTGTGTTTTATGAGACATATAGTTAAATGTGCTACAGATCTCACAGTAGTCTCATTTAATGCGTATTGTCCTAACGAAGAGGATGGTATACAAATTAGGTATAGAACATGCTCATGTAACTCAGAAATAAGTGTTTATACTTTAAGCAAAGTGGACTGAAAGGAAAGGACGCCCATAGATGGACATAGAGAGCTGAGCAGCTGCTAGTAAGCCATTTCTGCACTGCACATCATATCAGACAAAGGGAATAAAAGGTATCGCTCTTAATGGATAAGAAAGAGGAGATAAAGGATCTCTCTTCACCCTTAAGGAGTCTAGAAACAGTATCAATACAGCCACAGTACAGCCAGCACCACAGATTGTTAATGCTGGCTGCAGCAATCTGAAGTAACATTTCTCCATCTCAGAGGCCTGAGATGTAAAACATTGAGACTCTGATCCTTGCGTGGACAGCAGTTCTCTGGTATCTTGAAGTATCAAGATCTGGATATTTCAACATATCTTACTTACAGTTTTCTTGTGCGACTGCTTTATTCCAAGAAGAGGATAGAGACCCTTAGAATTCCTATTCTTTGAATGGGAACCCAAGTGCAGTGATCTTTTGGAACACTGAGAGTCCATTGGATTTATGGATTCTTACAAATTAAACCTATTTGGCTTACCAATGCTAAAGAGCATCCTGAACACAGGGCTAATTGCTAGACCTCTGAGATAGTGTCAGAAAGTCCTCTACTTAACAGAGGGACTTCTGAACCTCTTCAGAGCAAGAGACCCTAACCCTAACCCTAACCCTAATCCCAAACCCTAACCGTGACCCTGACCCTAACCTTAAACTTAACCGTAACCCTAACCCTAACCCTAACCCTAACCCTAACCCTAACCCCAACCCTTACACGAACCCTAACCCTAACCCTAACACGAACCCT
The DNA here is from genome assembly GCF_029931775.1 of Euleptes europaea. Classification (NCBI taxonomy): domain Eukaryota; kingdom Metazoa; phylum Chordata; class Lepidosauria; order Squamata; family Sphaerodactylidae; genus Euleptes; species Euleptes europaea. The sequence goes on from NC_079326.1 coordinate 2,569,396, forward strand.
AACACGAACCCCAACCCTAACCCTAACACTGTAATGGTCTCTGACATAACTATGGTATTCTTTGAACATTTGCAGGATTAATTCCATGTAGAGGTAGTACACATAATGCAAACTGGGCCACTGCAGAGGTTTGTGTAAAGTATAATGAAAGTCTGTGTAATGCTGACAGGCTGATGGAAGATTCTCATGGTCAGCTCTATCAAGAGCCACCTAATAAAGTCTAGTCCTTGTCCTTGAAGGGGCAAAGCAGAGCACCTTTCGTTATCAATCAATAAGATGTGACCAAAATCACCTTTCTGACAGCTGCCAGAGGTCAGAATCACAAAAGCAGGACACTTTTGTCCTTATCAAGATATCTTAATGTACTAATACATTAATAGCTAAAAGTACTTATTATAGCTTAAAGGCATTAAAGTTCTCTCAAAGATATGAGTAATATGCTTTCTCGCTCTTCTGTAATCTCGCTAAAGGCTATGCTACTGACTACTGTAAAAACTTTGCAAGTGACTCTGCACGTGTGTTTTAAGAGTTATATAAAATGTTGTGCTACAGATCTCACAGTAGTGTCTCGCTGAATAAGAAAACATATCCCTTCTCAGGAAGGGATGGTATACAAATCATGATCTTTCCATATATTGGAGAGTCCATAGGATTTATAGATGCTTACAAACTAAACTTATTTGGCTTTCCAATGCTAAAGAGCAACCTGAACACAGGGCTAATAGCTAGACCTCTGAAATAGTTTCAGAAGGTCCTCTACTTAACAGAGGGACTTTTGAACCTCCTCAGAGCAAGAGACTATTCCTGAAGGGAGACTCTCTGTGTGCGATATGCACAATGCTAATACATTGTACAGCACATATACAGATTGGCACAGCCAAAGAGTCTTTAAACAGCTTTAAGCCAACACATAGTATTTATATATTCAGCATTGCTTTCTAAAACTAGAAAGAATATGCATAGCATGTACATAAATGCCTGATCTTAATGATGATAAGAATCTTCATAGGATTCAAGACTTAGAAAATACACTCTGGGATAACTTCCTGTTCTCATAGAGCTTAGATTCTTAAGAGGACTACAGATGACACAGCAAGGTATAGTGTTTCTTCTGTACTGAAATATTATGATTTAAGTTAGTATGCTTCTAACCAAATCTTTCTCCAAAGAATTAACCATATTTTTACAGGATTTCTGTAACATATTCTGAATGAAAGTGCACAGCACTAAGGAGACTTTTATGAGTATATTCTGACTCAGATACTCCTTTAGGGAGGCATAGTGTGAATGATTACTTGCTATAGAAACATGTTTGACTAATGACGTCTAGCTATATATTATATTTTAAGGCTTTGCAACCAAAAAGCATATATTATATAATGTAAATAAATGTGTTTTTTATACACTTGTCCAGTATTATAAATTTATTGGCGTGTTCCAGAGATTTTCTAGGAACCAATGAAAGTTTCTAGGAACCGTTGATTACGGTCTAGTGGTGTCTCGCTGAACAAGATATCCCTTCTCAGGAAGGGATCCTTTTTAAGAGTGTAGGCACTTAACGGCCCGAACCGCAACAACACTGACCCTGACGCTAATCCTAATGCTGACCCTAACCCTAACCCAAACCTTACCCTAACCCTAACCCTGTCATGGTCTCTGACATAACCATGGTATTCTGTGAACATGTGCAGGATTAATTCCAGGATTAAAACCGTGACAACCCTTACACTGACGCTAACCGTGATCCTAAACCTAACCCCAGACCATGACGCTAATCCTAATGCTAACCCTAACCCTAACCCTAACCTTAACCCAAACCTTACCCTAACCCTAACCCTAACCCTAACCCTAGACCCTGTCTTTGACCCTTAACCTAACCCTAAAATAACCCAACCCTAACACTAACAATAACCCTAACCCTAACCCTAACCCAACCCTAACCCTTACCCTAAATCTAACCCTAACCCTGTCCCTAACCCTAACCCTGTAATGGTCTCTGACATAACTATGGTATTCTGGGAACATGTGCAGGATTAATTCCATTTAGAGCTAGTACACATCATGTAAACTGGGCCACTGCAGTTTGTGTAATGTATAATGAAAGTCTGTGTAATGCTGACAGGCTGATGGAATACTCTCAATGTCAGCTCTATCAAGAGCTACCTAATAATGTCGCTCTAGTCCTTGTCCTTGAAGGGGCAAAGCACCATTCGTTATCTATCAAGAAGATGTAACCTAAACCACTTTTCTGCCAGATGTCAGAATCACAAAAGCAGGACCCTTTTGTCCTTCTCAAGGTCTTAAGATATCTTAATGTACTAATACATTAATAGCTGAAACAGTACTTATTATAGCTTAAAGGCATTAAAGCTCTCAAAGATATAATACGCTTTCTTGTTCTTCTGTAATCTTCTGTTACCATGGTTAACCCTAACAGTAACCCTAACCCTAACCCTAATCCCAAACCCTAACCGTGACCCTGACCCTAACCTTAACCCTAACCCTAACCCTAACCCTAACCCTAACCCTAACCCAAACCCTAACCCTAACACGAACCCCAACCCCAACCCTAACCCTAACATTGTCATGGTCTCTGACATAACTATGGTATTCTTTGAACATTTGCAGGATTAATTCCATGTAGAGGTAGTACACATCATGCAAACTGGGCCACTGCAGAGGTTTGTGTAAAGTATAATTAAAGTCTGTGTAATGCTGACAGGCTGATGGAAGATTCTCATGGTCAGCTCTATCAAGAGCCACCTAATAAAGTCTAGTCGTTGTCATTGAAGGGGCAAAGCAGAGCACCTTTCCTTATCAATCAATGACTCAGCTGCCAGAGGTCAAAATCACAAAAGCAGGACACATTTGTCCTTCTCAAGGTCTTAAGATACCTTAATGTACTAAGAGTACTAAGAGTACAGTAATAGCTGAAACTGTACTTATTATAGCTTAAAGGCATTAAAGTTATCTCAACGATATGAGTAATATGCTTTCTTGCTCTTCTGTAATCTCGCTAAAGGCTATGCTACTGACTACTGTAAACAAAGACACTTTGCAAGTGACTTTGCAAGTGTGTTTTATGAGTTATATAGTTAAATGTTGTGCTACAGATCTCACAGTAGTGCCTCGCTGAATAAGAACATCCCTTCTCAGGAAGGGATCCTTTCTAAGAGTGTAGGCACGTAAAGACCCGAACCGCGATAACCCTGACCCTGACACTAATCCTAACCCTAACCCTAACTGTAATCCAAGACCCTGACCCTGACCCTAACCCTAACCCAACCCTAACCCGAACCCTAACCCTAACCCTAACCCTAACCCTAACCCTAACCCTAACCCTAACCCTAACCCTAACCCTAACCCTAACCCCTAACCCCTAACCCTAAACCTAACCCTAACCCTGTCATGGTCTCTGACATAACTATGGTATTCTGTGGTGCAGGATTAATTCCCGGATTAAAACTGTGACAACCCTGACCTTGACGCTAAACCTGACCCTAACCATAACCTTAGACCATGACCCTGACCCTAACCCTAACCCCAGCCCTAACCCTAACCCTAACCTGAACCCTAACCCTAACCCTGTCATGGTCTCTGACATAACTATGGTATTCAGTGAACATGTCCAGGATTAATTCCCGGATTAAAACTGCGACAACCCTGACCTTGACGCTAAACCTGAACCTAACCCTAACCCTAACCTTAGGCCATGACCCTGAGCCTGACCCTAACCCTAACCCTAGCCCTAGTCCTTACCCCAACCCCAGACCCTGTCTCTGACCCTTTACCTAACCCTAACAATAACCCAACCCTAACCCTAACCCCAGACCCTAAACCTAACCCTAACCCTAAACCTAACCCCAGACCCTGTCTCTGACCCTTACCCTAACCCTAAATCTAACCCTAACCCTATCCCTAACCCTAACCCTGTAATGGTCTCTGACATAACTATGGTATTCTGGGAACATGTGCAGGATTAATTCCATTTAGAGCTAGTACACATCATGTAAACTGGACCACTGCAGAGGTTTGTGTAATGTATAATGAAAGTCTGTGTAATGCTGACAAGCTGATGGAATACTCTCAATGTCAGCTCTATCAAGAGCTACCTAATAATGTCGCTCTAGTCCTTGTCCTTGAAGGGGCAAAGCAGAGCACCATTCTTTATCTATCAAGACAATGTGACCTAAACCACTTTTCTGCCACCTGCCAGATGTCAGAATCACAAAAGCAGGACACTTTTGTCCTTCTCAAGGTCTTAAGATATCTTAATGTACTAATACATTAATAGCTGAAACAGTACTTATTATAGCTTAAAGGCATTAAAGTTATCTCAAAGATATGTGTAATATGCTTTCTTGCTCTTCTGTAATCTCGCTAAAGGCTATGCTATTGACTAATGTAAAAACTTTGCAAGTGACTCTGCACGTGTGTTTTAAGAGTTATAGAGTTAAATGTTTTGCTACAGATCTCACAGTAGTATCTCGCTGAATAAGAAAACATATCCCTTCTCAGGAAGGGATCCTTTCTAAGAGGATGGTATACAAATAATGATCTTTCCATATATTGGAACACTGAGAGTCCATTGGATTTATAGATTCTTACAAACTAAACCTATAAAGCATCCTGAACACAGGGCTAATAGCTAGACCTCTGAGATAGTGTCAGAAGGTCCTCTACTTAACAGAGGGACTTCTGAACCTCCTCAAAGCAAGAGACTATTCCTGAAGGAGACTCTCTGTGCGATATGCACAATGCTAATACATTGTACAGCGCATACACAGATTGGCACAGCCAAAGAGACTTTAAACAGCTTTAAGCTAACACATAGTATTTATATATTCAGCATTGCTGTCTAAAACTAGGAAAAAATAAGCATAGCATTTACATAGACAATGCCTGATCTTAATGATGATCACTTAAGAATATTAATAGAAGACTTTAAAGGATTCAAGACTTAGAAAATACAGATACTTTGGGAAAACTTCATATGTTCTCATAGATTCTTAGAGGTCTACAGATGACACAGCAAGGTAGAGTGTGCCTTTGTATTGAAATATTATGATCATTTAAGTTAGGATGCTTCTAACCAAATCTTTCTCCAAAGAACCATATTTTGACAAGATTTCTGTAACCTTATATTCTGAAAGAAAGTGCATTGCACTAAGGATACTTTATGAGTATATTCTGATTAAGATACTCCTTTATGGAGGCATAGAGAGTGTGAATGATTACTTGCTATATAAACATGTTTAAGACTAATGATGTCTAGCCTTATATGATATTTTAAGGCTTTGCAACCAAAAAGCATATATTATATAAAGTAAATAAATGTGTTTTTTATACCTGCTCTTTTCCGGTTTTATAAATTTATTGTTGTCTTCAAGAGATTTTCTAGGAACCATCACAAGTTTATAGGAAATGTTGATTCTGGTGGTGTCTCGCGGAATAAGATAACATATCCCTTCTCAGGAAGGGATCCTTTTTAAGAGTGTAGGCACTAACGGCCCGAACCGCGACAACACTAACCCTGACCCTGACCCTAACCCTAACCTTTATCCCAAACCCTAACTGTGACCCTGACCCTGACCCTGACCCTAACCTTAACCTTAACCTAACCCTAAACTAACCCTAACCCTAACCCTAACCCTAACCCTAACCCTAACCCTAACCCTAACCCTAACTCTCTCTAACCCTAACCCTAACCCCAGACCCTGTCTCTAACCCTAAACCAAACACTAACCCAACCTTAACCCTAACCCTAACCCAAACCCTAGCCCTAACACTAACCCAAAACCTAACCCTAACCCTAACCCTAACCAAAGACCCTTTATCTGACCCTAACCCTAACCCTAACCCTAACCCTAACCCTAACCCTAACTCTAACCCTTAACCCTAACCCCTAACCCCTAACCCCTAACCCCTAACCCTCACCCTAACCCTATAATGGTATCTGACATAACTCTGGTATTCTGTTAACATGTGCAGGATTAATTCCAGGATTAAAACCGCGACAACCCTGACGCTAACCCTAACCCTAACCCTAACCCTAACCCTAACCCTAACCCTAACCCTAACCCTAACCCTAACCCTAACCCTAACCCTAACCCTAACCCTAACCCTAACCCTAACCCTAACCAACCCTAACCCTTACCCTTACCCTAACCCTAGACCCTGTCTCTGACCCTAAACCTAACCCTAACACTAACCCAACCTTAACCCTAACCCTAACCCTAACCCTAACCCTAACCCTAGCCCTAACACTAACCGTAAACCTAACCCTAACCCTAACCCTAATCCCAACCCTAACCCAAGTCCCTGTCTCTGACCCTAACCCTAACCCTAACCCTAACCCAACCCTAACTCTAACCCTAACCCTAACCCTAACCGAAACCGTAACCCTAACCCTAACCCTAACCCTAACCCTAACCCTAACCCTAACCCTAACCCTAACCCTAACCCTAACCATAACCCTAACCCTAACCCTAACCCTAACCCTAACCCTAACCCCTAACCCTAACCCTAACCCTATCATAGTTTCTGACATAACTATGGTATTCTGTGAACATGGGCAGGATTAATTCCAGGATTAAAACTGCGACAACCCTGACACTAACCCTGACCCTAACCCCAGACCCTGACCCTGACTCTGACTCAAACCCCTAACCCTAACCCTAACCCTAACTCTATCATGGTTTCTGACATAAATTCGCGACAACCTGACCCTGATGCTTAACCTGACCCTAACCCTAACCCTAACCCTAACCCCAGACCCTTACTCTGACCCTAACCCTAATTCTAACTAACCCTAACCCTAACCCTAACCCTAACCGTAACCCCTAACCGTAACCCTAACCCTATCATGGTTTCTGACATAACTATGGTATTCTTTGAACATGGGCAGGATTAATTCCAGGATTAAAACTGCGACAACCCTGACCCTGACGCTAACCCTGACCCTAACCCTAACCCCAGACCGTGACCCTGACTCTGACCCAAACCCTAACCCTAACCCTAACCCTAACCCTAACCCTAACCCTAACCCTAACCTTAACCCAAACCCAAACCCTAACCTTAACCCAAACCCTAACCCTAACCCTAACCCTTACCCTTACCCTTACCCTTACCCTAACCCAACCCTCACCCTCACCCTCACCCTCACCCTCACCCTCACCCTCACCCTCACCCTCACCCTAACCCTAACCCTAACCCTAACCCTATCCCTAACCCAACCTCTAACCCTGTGATGGTGTCTGACATAACTATGGTATTCTGTGAACATGTGCAAGATTAATTCCCGGATTAAAACTGCGACAACCCTGAACTTGACCTTCGCCTGACCCAGACCCTGACCCTGACCCTGACCCTGACCCTGACCCTGACCGTGACTCTGACTCTGACGCTAACCCCTAACCCTAACCCTAACCCTAACCCTAACCCTAACCCTAACCCTAACCCTAACCCTAACCCTAACCCTAACCCTAACCCTAACCCTAACCCTAACCATACCATGGTTTATGACAAAACTATGGTATTCTGTGAACATGTGCAGGATTAATTCCAGGATTAAAGCCGTGAAAACCCTGACCCTGAGGCTAACCCTGACGCTAACCCTAGCCCCAGATCCTGACTCTGACCCTAACCCTAACCCTAACCCTAACCCTAACCCTAACCCTAACCCTAACCCTAACCCTAACCCTGTCATAGTCTCTGACATAACTATGGTATTCTGTGAACATGTGCAGGAGTAATTAACCCTAACCCTAACCCTAACCCTAACCCATAAACCTAACCCTAACTTCAACCCTAACCCTAACCCCTAACCCTAACTCGAACCCTAACCCTAACCCTAACCCTAACATGGTTTCTGACATAACTATGGTATTCTGTGAACATGTGCAGGATTAATTCCAGGATTAAAACCGTGACAACCCTGACTCTAACACTGACCCTAACCCTAACCCCAGACCCTGACCCTGACCCTAACCCTAACCCTAACCCTAACCCTAACCCTAACCCTAACCCTAACCCTAACCCTAACCCTAACCCTAACCCTAAACCAACCCTAACCCTAACCCTAACCCTAACCCTAACCCTAACCCTTACCCTAACCCTTACCCTTGCCCTTAACCTAACCCTAACCTTAACCCAACCCTAACCCTAACCCTAACCCTAACCCTAACCCTAACCCTAAACCAAACCCTAACACTAACCCTAACCCTAACCCTAACCCTAACCCTAACCCAACCCTAACCGTAACCCTAACCCAACCCTAACCCTAACACTAACCCCAGACCCTGTCTCTGACCCTAAACATAACCCTAACACTAACCCAACCCTAACCCTAACACTAACACAAACCCTAATACTATCCCAAACCTTAACCCTAACCCTAACCCTAACCCTAACTCTAACCCCTAACCCCTAACACTAAATCTAACCCCTAACCCTAACCCTAACCCTATCATGATTTCTGATATAACTATGGTATTCTGTGAACATGTGCAGGAATAATTCCAGGATTAAAACCATGACAACCCTGACCCTGACTGTAACCATGACCCTAACCCTAACCCCAGACCCTGACTCTGACCCTAACCCTTACCCTAACCCGAACCCGAACCCGAACCCGAACCCTCCCCTAACCCTCCCCTAACCCTAACCCTAACCCTAACCCTAACCCCTAACCGTAACCCTAACCCTATCATGGTTTCTGACATAACTATGGTATTCTGTGAACATGGGCAGGATTAATTCCAGGATTAAAACTGCGACAACCCTGACCCTGACGCTAACCCTGACCCTAACTCTAACCCCAGACCGTGACCCTGACTCTGACCCAAACCCTAACCCTAACCCTAACCCTAACCCTAACCCTAACCCTAACCTTAACCCAAACCCTAACCCTAACCCAAACCCTAACCCTAACCCTTACCCTTAGCCTTACCCTTACCCTAACCCAACCCTCACCCTCACCCTCACCCTCACCCTCACCCTAACCCTCACCCTCACCCTCACCCTCACCCTCACCCTCACCCTAACCCTAACCCTAACCATAACCCTAACAATACCATGGTTTATCACAAAACTATGGTATTCTGTGAACATGTGCAGGATTATTCCAGGATTAAAGCCGTGAAAACCCTGAGGCTAACCCTGACGCTAACCCTAGCCCCAGATCCTGACTCTGACCCTAACCCTATCCCTAACCCTAACCAAACCCTAATTCTAACCTTAACCCTAACAGTAACCCTAATCCTAACCCAACCCTAACCCTAACCCTAACCCTAACACTAACCCTAACCCTAACCCTAACCCTAACTTCAACCCTAACCCTAACCCCTAACCCTATCCCTAACCCTAACATGGTTTCTGACATAACTATGGTATTCTGTGAATATGTGCAGGATTAATTCCACGATTAAAACCGCGACAACCCTGACGCTAACCGTGACCCTAACCTTAACCCTAACCCTAACCCTAACCCCAGACCCTGACTCTGACCCTAACCCTAACCCTAACCCTAACCCTAACCCTAACCCTAACCCTAACCCTAACCCTAACCCTGTCATAGTCTCTGACATAACTATGGTATTCTGTGAACATGTGCAGGATTAATTAACCCTAACCCTAACCGTAACCCTAACCGTAACCCTAACCCTAACACCTAACCCTAACCCTAACCCTAACCCTAACCCTAACCCTAACCCTAACCCTAACCCTAACCCTAACCCTATCATGGTTTCTGACATAACTATGGTATTCTGTGAACATGTGCAGGATTAATTCCAGGATTAAAACCGCGACAACGCTGACACTAACCCTGACCCTAACCCTAACCCAAGACCCTGACTCTGACCCTAACCCTAACCCTAATCCTAACCCTAACCCTAACCCTAACCCTAACCCTAACCCTAACCCTAACCCTAACCCTAACCCTATCATGGTTTCTGACATAACTATGGTATTCTGTGAACATGTGCAGGATTAATTCCAGGATTAAAACCGCGACAACGCTGACACTAACCCTGACCCTAACCCTAACCCAAGACCCTGACTCTGACCCTAACCCTAACCCTAACCTTAACCCAACCCTAACCCTAACCCTAACCCTAACTCTAACCCTAACCCTAACTCTAACCCTAACCCAAACCCTAACCCTAACCCTAACCCTAACCCTCCTTCACCCTCACCCTCACCCTCACCCTAACCCTAACCCTAACCCTAACCCTAACCCTAACCCTAACCCTAACCCTAACACTATCCGAAACCTTAACCCTAAACCTAACCCTAACCCTAACTCTAACCCCTAACCCCTAACCCTAACTCTAACCCCTAACCCTAACTCTAACCCTAACCCATCATGATTTCTGACATAACTATGGTATTCTGTGAACATGTGCAGGATTAATTCAGGGATTAAAACCATGACAACCCTGACCCTGACTTTAACCCTGACCCTAACCCTAACCCCAGACCCTGACTCTGACCCTAACCCTAACCCGAACCCTAACCCTAACCCTAACCCTAACTTCAACTCTAACCCGAACTCTAACCTTAACCTTAACCCTAACCCTAACCCAAATGCTAACCCAACCCTACCCCTACCCCTACCCCTACCCCTACCCGTACTCGTACCCTTACCCTTACCCCTACCCCTACCCCTACCCCTACCACTACCCCATCCCCTACCCCTACCCCTAACCCCTAACCCTAACCCTAACCCTAACCCTAACCCTATCATGGTTTCTGACATAACTATGGTATTCTGTGAACATGTGCAGGATTAATTCCAGTATCAAATTTGCGACAACCCTGACCCTGATGCTAACCCTGACCCTAACCCTAACCCTAACCCTAACCCTTACCCCAGACCCTTACTCTGACCCTAACCCTAACCCTAACCCTAACCCTAACCCTAACCCCTAACCCCTAACCCTAACCCTAACCCTAACCCTATCATGGTTTCTGACATAACTATGGTATTCTGTGAACATGGGCAGGATTAATTCCAGGATTGAAAGTGCGACAACCCTGATGCTAACCCTGACCCTAACCCTAACCCTAACCCGAACCCGAACCCGAACCCGAACCCTACCCTAACCCTAACCCTAACCCTAACCCTAACCCTAACCCTAACCCTAACCCCTAACCGTAACCCTAACCCTATCATGGTTTCTGACATAACTATGGTATTCTGTGAACATGGGCAGGATTAATTCCAGGATTAAAACTGCGACAACCCTGACCCTGACGCTAACCCTGACCCTAACTCTAACCCCAGACCGTGACGCTGACTCTGACCCAAACCCTAACCCTAACCCTAACCCTAACCCTAAGCCTAACCCTAACCCTAACCCTAACCCTAACCCTAACCCTAACCCTAACCCTAACCTTAACCCAAACCCTAACCCTAATCCTAACCCTAACACAAACCCTAACCCTCACCCTTACCCTTAGCCTTACCCTTACCCTAACCCAACCCTCACCCTCACCCTCACGCTTACCCTCACCCTCACCCTCACCCTCACCCTCACCCTAACCCTAACCCTAACCCTAACCCTAACCCTAACCCTAACCCTAACCATACCATGGTTTATCACAAAACTATGGTATTCTGTGAACATGTGCAGGATTATTCCAGGATTAAAGCCGTGAAAACCCTGACCCTGAGGCTAACCCTGACGCTAACCCTAGCCCCAGATCCTGACTCTGACCCTAACCCTATCCCTAACCCTAACCAAACCCTAATCCTAACCTTAACCCTAACAGTAACCCTAATCCTAACCCAACCCTAACCCTAACCCTAACCCTAACCCTAACACTAACCCTAACCCTAACCCTAACCCTAACCCTAACCCTAACTTCAACCCTAACCCTAACCCCTAACCCTAACTCTAACCCTAAACCTAACCCTAACATGGTTTCTGACATAACTATGGTATTCTGTGAATATGTGCAGGATTAATTCCACGATTAAAACCGCGACAACCCTGACGCTAACCGTGACCCTAACCCTAACCCTAACCCTAACCCCAGACCCTGACTCTGACCCTAACCCTAACCCTAACCCTAACCCGAAACCTAACCCTAACCCTAACACTAACCCTAACCCTGTCATAGTCTCTGACATAACTATGGTATTCTGTGAACATGTGCAGGATTAATTAACCCTAACCCTAACCCTAACCCTAACCCTAACCGTAACACTAACCCTAACACCTAACCCAATCCCAACCCTAACTCTAACCCTAAACCTAACCCTAACCCTAACCCTATCATGGTTTCTGACATAACTATGGTATTCTGTGAACATGTGCAGGATTAATTCCAGGATTTAAACCGCGACAACCCTGACACTAACCCTGACACTAACCCTAACCCCAGACCCTGACTCTGACCCTAACCCTAACCCTAATCCTAACACTTACCCTAACCCTTACCCTTACCCTTAACCTAACCCTAACCTTAACCCAACCCTAACCCTAACCCTAACCCTAACTCTAACCCTAACCCTAACCCTAACCCTAACCCTAACCCAACCCTAACCGTAACCCTAACCCAACCCTAACCCTAACCCTAACCCTAACCTTAACCCTAACCCTAACCCAACCCTAAACGTAACCCTAACCCAACCCTAACCCTAACCCTAACCCTAACACTAACTCCAGACCCTGTCTCTGACCCTAAAGATAACCCTAACACTAACCCAACCCTAACCCTAACACAAACACTAACCCTAACACTATCCCTAACCCTAACCCTAACCCTAACCCTAACCCTAACTCTAACCCCTAACCCCTAACCCTAACTCTAACCCCTAACCCTAACCCTAACCCTAACCCATCATGATTTCTGACATAACTATGGTATTCTGTGAACATGTGCAGGATTAATTCAAGGATTAAAACCATGACAACCCTGACCCTGACTCTAACCCTGACCCTAACCCTAACCCCAGACCCTGACTCTGACCCTAACCCTAACCCGAACCCTAACCCTAACTTCAACTCTAACCCGAACTCTAACCTTAACCTTAACCCTAACCCTAACCCTAACCCAAATGCTAACCCAACCCTACCCCTACCCGTACCCGTACGCTTACCCCTACCCCTACCCCTACCACTACCCCATCCCCTACCACTACCCCTACCCCTAACCCCTAACCCTAACCGTAACCCTAACCCGATCATGGTTTCTGACATAACTATGGTATTCTGTGAACATGTGCAGGATTAATTCCAGTATCAAATTTGCGACAACCCTGACCCTGATGCTAACCCTGACCCTAACCCTAACCCTAACCCTAACCCTAACCCTAACCCCAGACCCTTACTCTGACCCTAACCCTAACCCTAACCCCTAACCCCTAACCCTAACCCTAACCCTAACCCTAACCCTATCATGGTTTCTGATATAACTATGGTATTCTGTGAACATGGGCAGGATTAATTCCAGGATTGAAACTGCGACAACCCTGATGCTAACCCTGACCCTAACCTTAAGCCCAGACCCTGACCCTGACCCTAACCCTAACTCTATCATGGTTTCTGACATAAATTCGCGACAACCCTGACCCTGATGCTAAACCTGACCCTAACCCTAACCCTAACCCTAACCCCAGACCCTGACTCTGACCCTAACCCTAACCCTAACCCTAACCCTAACCCTAACCCTAACCCTAACCGTAACCGTAACCCCTAACCCTAACCCTAACCCTAACCCTAACCCTAACCCTGTCATAGTCTCTGACATAACTATGGTATTCTGTGAAAATGTGCAGGATTAATTAACAGTAACCCTAATCCTAACCCAACCCTAACCCTAACCCTAACCCTAACCCTAACCCTAACCCTAACCCTAACCCTAACCCTAACCCTAACCCTAACCGTAACCCTAACCCTAACCCTAACCCTAACCCTAACCCTAACCCTAACCCCTAACCCTAACCCTAACCCTAACCCTAACCCTAACCTTAACCCTATCATGGTTTCTGACATAACTATGGTATTCTGTGAACATGTGCAGGATTAATTCCAGGATTAAAACCGTGACAACCCTGACGCTAACCCTGACCCTAACCCTAGCCCCAGATCCTGACTCTGACCCTAACCCTATCCCTAACCCTAACCAAACCCTAATCCTAACCTTAACCCTAACAGTAACCCTAATCCTAACCCAACCCTAACCCTAAACCTAACCCTAACACTAACCCTAACCCTAACCATAACCCTAACCCTAACCCTAACTTCAACCCTAACCCTAACCCCTAACCCTAACTCTAACCCTAACCCTAACCCTAACATGGTTTCTGACATAACTATGGTATTCAGTGAATATGTGCAGGATTAATTCCACGATTAAAACCGTGACAACCCTGACGCTAACCGTGACCCTAACTCTAACCCTAACCCTAACCCCAGACCCTGACTCTGACCCTAACCCTAACCCTAACCCTAACCCTAACCCTAACCCTAACCCTAACCCTGTCATAGTCTCTGACATAACTATGGTATTCTGTGAACATGTGCAGGATTAATTAACCCTAACCCTAACCCTAACCCTCACCGTAACCCTAACCCTAACACCTAACCCGAACCCTAACCCTAACCCTAACCCTAACCCTAACCCTAACCCTAACCCTAACCCTAACCCTAACCCTAACCCTAACCCTAACCCTAACCCTAACCCTATCATGGTTTCTGACATAGCTATGGTATTCTGTGAACATGTGCAGGATTAATTCCAGGATTAAAACCGCGACAACCCTGACACTAACCCTGACCCTGACCCTAACCCTAACCCTAGACCCTGAATCTGACCCTAACCCTAACCCTAATCCTAACCCTAACCCTAACCCTAACCCTAACCCTAACCCTAACCCTAACCCTAACCCTAACCCTAACCCTAACCCTAACCCTAACCCTTACCCTAACCCTTACCCTTACCCTTAACCTAACCCTAACCTTAACCCAACCCTAACCCTAACCCTAACCCTAACCCTAACCCTAACCCTAACTCTAACCCTAACCCTAACCCTAACCCTAACCCTAACCCTAACCCTAACCCTACCCTAACCGTAACCCTAAACAACACTAACCCTAACCCTAACCCTAACCCTAACCCTAACCCTAACCCTAACCCTAACCCAACCCTAACCGTAACCCTAACCCAACCCTAACCCTAACCCTAACCCTAACACTAACTCCAGACCCTGTCTCTGACCCTAAACATAACCCTAACACTAACCCAACCCTAACCCTAACACAAACACTAACCCTAACACTATCCCAAACCTTAACCCTAACCCTAACCCTAACCCTAACCCTAACTCTAACCCCTAACCCCTAACCCTAACTCTAACCCCTAACCCTAACCCTAACCCTAACCCATCATGATTTCTGACATAACTATGGTATTCTGTGAACATGTGCAGGATTAATTCAAGGATTAAAACCATGACAACCCTGACCCTGACTCTAAGCCTGACCCTAACCCTAACCCCAGACCCTGACTCTGACTCTAACCCTAACCCGAACCCTAACTTCAACTCTAACCCGAACTCTAACCTTAACCTTAACCCTAACCCTAACCCTAACCCAAATGCTAACCCAACAATACCCCTACACCAACCACTACCCCTACCCGTACCCGTACCCTTACCCCTACCCCTACCCCTACCACTACCCCATCCCCTACCCCTACCCCTACCCCTAACCCCTAACCCTAACCCTAACCCTAACCCTAACCGTAACCCTAACCCTATCATGGTTTCTGACATAACTATGGTATTCTGTGAACATGTGCAGGATTAATTCCAGTATCAAATTTGCGACAACCCTGACCCTGATGCTAACCCTGACCCTAACCCTAACCCTAACCCTAACCCTAAACCCAGACCCTTACTCTGACCCTAACCCTAACCCTAACCCTAACCCTAACCCTAACACCTAACCCCTAACCCTAACCCTAACCCTATCATGGTTTCTGACATAACTATGGTATTCTGTGAACATGGGCAGGATTAATTCCAGGATTGAAACTGCGACAATCCTGAAGCTAACCCTGACCCTAACCCTAACCCCAGACCCTGACCCTGACCCTAACCCTAACTCTATCATGGTTTCTGACATAAATTCGCGACAACCCTGACCCTGATGCTAAACCTGACCCTAACCCTAACCCTAACCCCAGACCCTGACTCTGACCCTAACCCTAACCCTAACCCTAACCCTAACCCTAACCCTAACCCTAACCCTAACCCTAACCCTAACCCTAACCCTAACCCTGTCATAGTCTCTGACATAACTATGGTATTCTGTGAACATGTGCAGGATTAATTAACCCTAACCCTAACCCTAACCCTAACCCTAACCCTAACCCTAACCCTAACCCTAACCCTAACCCTAACCCTAACCCTAACCCTAACCCTAACCCTAACCCTAACCCTAACCCTATCATGGTTTCTGACATAACTATGGTATTCTGTGAACATGTGCAGGATTAATTCCAGGATTAAAACCGTGACAACCCTGACGCTAACCCTGACCCTAACCCTAGCCCCAGATCCTGACTCTGACCCTAACCCTATCCCTAACCCTAACCAAACCCTAATCCTAACCTTAACCCTAACAGTAACCCTAATCCTAACCCAACCCTAACCCTAACCCTAACCCTAACCCTAACCCTAACCCTAACCCTAACCCTAACCCTAACCCTAACCCTAACCCTAACCCTAACCCTAACCCTAACCCTAACATGGTTTCTGACATAACTATGGTATTCTGTGAACATGTGCAGGATTAATTCCAGGATTAAAACCGTGACAACCCTGACGCTAACCCTGACCCTAACCCTAGCCCCAGATCCTGACTCTGACCCTAACCCTATCCCTAACCCTAACCAAACCCTAATCCTAACCTTAACCCTAACAGTAACCCTAATCCTAACCCAACCCTAACCCTAACCCTAACCCTAACACTAACCCTAACCCTAACCCTAACCCTAACTTCAACCCTAACCCTAACCCCTAACCCTAACTCTAACCCTAAGCCTAACCCTAACATGGTTTCTGACATAACTATGGTATTCAGTGAATATGTGCCGGATTAATTCCACGATTAAAACCGCGACAACCCTGACGCTAACCGTGACCCTAACCCTAACCCTAACCCTAACCCCAGACCCTGACTCTGACCCTAACCCTAA
>NC_079326.1:2666603-2671603 GCF_029931775.1 Euleptes europaea
GAATAAAACCGTGACAACCCTGACCCTGACACTAAACCTGACCCTGACCCTAACCGTAACCCCAGACCCTGACTCTGACCCTGACCCTAACCCTAACCCTAACCCTAACCCTAACCCTAACCCTAACCCTAACCCTAACCTTAACCGTAACCCTAAAACTAACACTAACCCTAACCCTAAACCTGACCCTAATCCTAACCCTTACCCTTACCCTTACCCTAACCCTAAACCTAACCCTAACCCTAACCTTAACCCTAACCCTAACCCTAACCCTAACCCTAACCCTAACCCCAGACCCTGTCTCTGACCTTAAACATAACCCTAAAACTATCCCAACCCTAACCCTAACACTAACCCTAACAATATCCCAAACCTTAACCCTAACCCTAACCCTAACCCTAACCCTAACCCTATCCCTATCCCTATCCCTATCCCTATCCCTATCCCTATCCCTATCCCTAACCCTAACCCTAACCCTAACCCTAACCCTAACCCTTTCATAGTCTCTGACATAACTATGGTATTCTGTGAACATGTGCAGGATTAATTAACCCTAACCCTAACCCTAACCCCTAACCCTAACCCTAACCCTAACCCTAACCCTAACCCTAACCCCAGACCCTGACTCTGACCCTAACCCTAACCCTAACCCTAACCCTAACCCTAACCCTAACCCTAACCCTAACCCTAACCCTAACCCTAACCCTATCATGGTTCCTGACATAACTATGGTATTCCTTGAACATGTGCTAACCCTGACCCTAACCCTAACCCCCGACCCTGACCCTAACCCTAACCCTAACGCTAACCCTAACCCTAAACCTAACCCTAACCCTGTCAGGGTTTCTTACATAACTATGGTATCCTGTGAACATGGGCAGGATTAATTCCAGGAATAAAACCGTGACAACCCTGACCCTGACACTAAACCTGACCCTGACCCTAACCCGAACCCCAGACCCTGACTCTGACCCTGACTCTAACCCTAACCCTAACCCTAACCCTAACCCTAACCCTAACCCTAACCCTAACCCTAACCCTAACCCTAACCTTAACCGTAACCCTAAAACTAACACTAACCCTAACCCTAACCCTAAACCTGACCCTAATCTTAACCCTTACCCTTACCCTAACCCTAACCCTAACCTTAACCCTAACCCTAACCCTAACCCTAACCCTAACCCTAACCCTAACCCTAACCCCAGACCCTGTCTCTGACCTTAAACATAACCCTAAAACTATCCTAACCCTAACCCTAACCCTATCCCTATCCCTATCCCTATCCCTATCCCTATCCCTAACCCTAACCCTAACCCTAACCCTAACCCTAACCCTTTCATAGTCTCTGACATAACTATGGTATTCTGTGAACATGTGCAGGATTAATTAACCCTAACCCTAACCCCTAACCCTAACCCTAACCCTAACCCTAACCCCAGACCCTGACTCTGACCCTAACCCTAACCCTAACCCTAACCCTAACCCTAACCCTAACCCTAACCCTAACCCTAACCCTAACCCTAACTCTAACCCTAACCCTATCATGGTTCCTGACATAACTATGGTATTCCTTGAACATGTGCTAACCCTGACCCTAACCCTAACCCCCGACCCTGACCCTAACCCTAACCCTAACCCTAACCCTAACCCTAACTCTAACCCTAACCCTAACCCTAACCCTATCATGGTTTCTGACATAACTATGGTATTCTGTGTACATGTGCAGGATTAATTCCAGGATAAAAACCGCGACAACCCTGACGCTAACCCTGACCCTAACCCTAACCCCAGACCCTGACTCTGACCCTAACCCTAACCCTAACCCTAACCCTAACATGGTTTCTGACATAACTATGGTATTCTGTGAACATGTGCAGGATTAATTCCAGGATTAAAACCTGGACAACCCTGACGCTAACCCTGACCCTAACCCTAACCCCAGACCCTGACTCTGACCCTAACACTAACCCTAACCCCAACCCAACCCTAACCCTAACCCTAACCCTAACCCTAACCCTAACCCTAACCCTAACCCTAACCCTAACCCTAACCCTAACCCTAACCCTTACCCTAACCCTTACACTTACCCTTACCCTTAACCTAACCCTAACCTTAACCCAACCCTAACCCTAACCCTAACCCTAACCCTAACCCTAACCCTAACCCTAAACCTAAACCTAACCCTAACCCTAACCCTAACCCTAACCCTAACCTTAACCCTAACCCAACCCTAACCGTAACCCTAACCCAACCCTAACCCTAACCATAACACTAACCCCAGACCCTGTCTCTGACCATAAACATAACCCTAACACTAACCCAACCCTAACCCTAACCCTAACACTAACCCTAACACTATCCCAAACCTTAACCCTAACCCTAACCCTAACCCTAACCCTAACTCTAACCCCTAACCCCTAACCCTAACTCTAACCCCTAACCCTAACCCGAACCCTATCATGATTTCTGACATAACTATTGTATTCTGTGAACATGTGCAGGATTAATTCAAGGATTAAAACCATGACAACCCTGACCCTGACTCTAACCCTAACCCTAACCCTAACCCTAACCCTAACCCTAACCCTAACCCTAACCCTAACCCTAACCCCAGACCCTGACTCTGACCCTAACCCTAACCCGAACCCTAACCCTAACCCTAACCCTAACCCTAACCCTAACCCTAACTTTAACTCTAACCCTAACTCTAACCTTAACCTTAACCCTGACCCTAACCCTAACCCTAACCCTAATGCTAACCCAACCCTACCCCTACACCTACCCCTACCCCTACCCCTACCTGTACCCCTACCCTTACCCTTACCCCTACCCCTACCCCTACCCCTACCCCTACCCCTACCCCCTAACCCTAACCCTAACCCTAACCCTAACCCTAACCCTATCATTGTTTCTGACATAACTATGGTACTCTGTGAACATGTGCAGGATTAATTCCAGTATCAAATTTGCGACAACCCTGACCCTGATGCTAACCCTGACCCTAACCCTAACCCTAACCCCAGACCCTGACTCTGACCCTAACCCTAACCCGAACCCGAACCCGAACCCGAACCCGAACCCGAACCCGAACCCGAACCCTAACCTAACCTAACCCTTACCCTAACACTAACCCTAACCCTAACCCTAACACTAACCCTAACCCTATCATGGTTCCTGACATAACTATGGTATTCCTTGAACATGTGCTAACCCTGACCCTAACCCTAACCCCCGACCCTGACCCTAACCCTAACCCTAACCCTAACCCTAACCCTAACCCTAACTTTATCATGGTTTCTGACATAACTATGGTATTCTGTGTACATGTGCAGGATTAATTCCAGGATTAAAACCGCGACAACCCTGACGCTAACCCTGACCCTAACCCTAACCCCAGACCCTGACTCTGACCCTAACCCTAACCCTAACCCTAACCCTGTCATAGTCTCTGACATAACTATGGTATTCTGTAAACATGTGCAGAATTAACCCAAACCCTAACCTAACCCTAACCCTAACCCTAACCCTAACTCGAACCCGAACCCGAACCCGAACCCGAACCCGAACCTGACCCTAACCCTAACCCTAACCCTAACCCTAAACCTAACCCTAACCCTAACACTAACCCTAACCCCAACCCTAACCCTAACCCTAACCCTAACCCTAACCCTTACCCCTAACCCTAACCCAAACCCTAACCCTGTGATGGTCTCTAACTATGGTATTCTGTGAACAAGTGCAAGATTAATTCCCGGATTAAAACTGCGACAACCCTGACCTTGACGCTAACCCTAACCCTAACCCTAAAACTAACCCTAACCCTAACCCTAACCCTAACCCTAACCCTATCATGGTTCCTGACATAACTATGGTATTCCTTGAACATGTGCTAACCCTGACACTAACCCTAACCCTAACCCCCGACCCTGACCCTAACCAGACCCTAACCCTAACCCGAACCCTAACCCTAACTTTTACTCTAACCCTAACTCTAAACTTAACCTTAACCCTGACCCTAACCCTAACCCTAATGCTAACCTACCCCTACCCCTACCCCTACCCTTACCCGTAACCGTACCCCTACCCTTACCCCTATCCCTACCCCTACCACTACCACTACCCCTAACCCTAACCCCTAACCCTAACCTTAACCCTAACCCTAACCCTATCATGGTTTCTGACATAACTATGGTATTCTGTGAACATGTGCAGGATTTATTCCAGTATCAAATTTGCGACAACCCTGACCCTGATGCTAACCCTGACCCTAACCCTAACCGTAACCCTAGCCCTAACCCCAGACCCTGACTCTGACCCTCACTCTAACCCGAACCCGAACCCGAACCCGAACCCGAACCCGAACCCTGTCATAGTCTCTGACATAACTATGGTATTCTGTGAACATGTGCAGGATTAATTAACCCTAACCCTAACCCTAACCGTAACCCTAACCCTAACCCTAACCCTAACCCCTAACCCTAACCCTAAGCCTAACCCTAACCCTAACCCTAATCCTAACCCTAACCCTAACCCTAACCCTAACCCTAACCCTAACCCTAACCCTAACCCTAACCCTATCATGGTTTCTGACCTACCTATGGTATTCTGTGTACATGTGCAGGATTAATTCCAGGATTAAAACCGTGACAACCCTGACGCTAACCCTGACCCTAACCCTAACCCCAGACCCTGACTCTGACCCTAACCCTAACCCTAACCCTAACCCTCACCCTAACCCTAACTCTAACCGTAAGTCTAAGCCTGTCATAGTCTCTGACATAACTATGGTATTCTGTGAACATGTGCAGGATTAATTAACCCTAACCCTAACCCTAACCCTAACCCCTAACCCTAACCCTAACTTCAACCCTAACCCTAACCCCTAACCCTCACTCTAACCCTAACCCTAACCCTAACCCTAACCCTAACATGGTTTCCTACATAACTATGGTATTCTGTGAACATGTGCAGGATTAATTCCAGGATTAAAACCGCGACAA
>NC_079326.1:2681603-2684103 GCF_029931775.1 Euleptes europaea
GGATTAAAGCCGTGAAAACCCTGACCCTGACGCTAACCCTGACGCTAAACCTAGCCCCAGATCCTGACTCTGACCCTCACCCTAACCCTAACCCTAACCGAACCCTAATCCTAACCTAAACCCTAACAGTAACCCTAACCCTAACCCTAACCCTAACCCTAACATGGTTTCTGACATAACTATGGCATTCTGTGAACATGTGCAGGATAAATTCCAAAATTAAAACCGCGACAACCCTGACGCTAACCCTGACCCTAATCCCAACCCCAGACCCTGACTCTGACCCTAACCCTAACCCCAGACCCTTACTCTGACCCTAACCCTAACCCTAACTTTAACCCTAACCCTAACCCTAACCCTAACCCGTACCCCTAACCCTAACCCGAACCCTAACCCTATCATGGTTTCTGACATAACTATGGTATTCTGTGAACATGTGAGGGATTAATTCCAGTATCAAATTTGCGACAACCCTGACCCTGATGCTAACCCTGACCCTAACCCTAACCCTAACCCTAACCCCAGACCCTGACTCTGACCCTAACCCGAACCCGAACCCGAACCCGAACCCGAACCCGAACCCGAACCCTAACCCAAACCCTAACCCTGTGATGGTCTCTAACTATGGTATTCTGTGAACAAGTGCAAGATTAATTCCCGGATTAAAACAGCGACAACCCTGATCTTGACGCTAACCCTGACCCTAACCCAAACCCCAGACCCTGACCCTAACCCTAACCCTAACCCTAACCCTAACCCTAACCCAACCCTAACCCTAACGCTAACTTTAACGCAACCCTAACCCTAACCCCAAACCCTGTTTCTGACCCTAACCCTAACCCTAACCCTAATCGTAACCCTAACCCCTAACCCCTAACCCTAACCCTGTCATGGTTTCTGACATAACTATGGTATTCTGTGAACATGTGCAGGATTAATTCCAGGATTAAAACCGTGACAACCCTGACCCTAACCCTAACCCTAACCCCAGACCCTGTCTCTGACCCTAAACATAACCCTAACACTAACCCAACCCTAACCCTAACACCAACCCTAACACTATCCCAAACCTTAACCCTAACCCTAACCCTAACCCTAACCCTAACCCAAGACCCTGAATCTGAGCCTAACCTTAACCTTAACCCTAACCCTAATCCTAATCCTAATCCTAATCCTAATCCTAATCCTAATCCTAATCCTAACCCATCCCAACCCTAACCCTAACCCTAACCCTAACCCTAACCCTAACCTTAACCCTAACCCTAACCCTAACCCTAACCCTAACCCTAACCCTAACCCTAATCCTAATCCTAATTCTAACCCTAACCCAACCCTAACACTATCCCTAACCCTAACGCTAACCTCTAACCCTAACTCAAACACTCACCCTGTGATGGTCTCTGAAAGAATTATGGTATTCTGTGAACATGTTCAAGTTTAATTCCAGGATTAAAACCGCGACAACCCTGACCCTGACGGTAACCCTGACCCTAACCCTAACCCCAGACCCTGACCCTGACCCTAACCCTAACCCTAACCCTAACCCTAACCCAACCCTAACCCTAACCCTAACCCTAACCCTAACCCTAACCCTAACCCTAACCCCTAACCCTAACCCTAACTTCAACCCTAACCCTAACCCCTAACCCTCACTCTAACCCTAACCCTAACCCTAACCCTAACATGGTTTCCTACATAACTATGGTATTCTGTGAACATGTGCAGGATTAATTCCAGGATTAAAACCGCGACAACCCTGACGCTAACCCTGACCCTAACCCTAACCCCAGACCCTTACTCTGACCCTAACCCTAACCCTAACCCAACCCTAACCCTAACCCTAACCCTAACCCTAACCCTAACCCTAACCCTAACCCTAACCCTTACCCTAACCCTTACCCTTAACCTAACCCTAACCTTAACCCAACCCTAACCCTAACCCTAACCCTAACCCTAACCCTAACCCTAACCCTAACCCTAACCCTAACCCAACCCTAACCGTAACCCTAACCCAACCCTAACCCTAACACTAACCCCAGACCCGGTCTGTGACCATAAACATAACCCTAAAACTAACCCAACCCTAACCCTAACCCTAACACTAACACTAACCCTAACACTATCCCAAACCTTAACCCTAACCCTAACCCCTAACCCTAACTCTAACCCCTAACCCTAACCCTATCATGATTTCTGACATAACTATGGTATTCTGTGAACATGTGCAGGATTAATTCCAGTATCAAATTTGCGACAACCCTGACCCTGACCCTGACCCTAACCCGAACCCTAACCCTAACTTTAACTCTAACCCTAACTCTAAACTTAACCTTAACCCTGACCCTAACCCTAACCCTAATGCTAACCCAACCCTATCCCTACTCCTACCCCTACCCCTACCCCTACCCGTACCCCTACCCTTACCCCTATACCTACCCCTACCCTACCCCTAACCCGTACCCCTAACCCTAACCCGAACCCTAACCCTATCATGGTTTCT